>NW_015090862.1:1825014-2063620 GCF_001431845.1 Calidris pugnax
CGCGTCATGTTTTCTCTTTGACAAGCCGCCGTCGCCGTTGGTGCCGCAGGAAAGGACGCGGCTCCCGGCGGGGACTCGCCGCTTGCCCCGGCCTCGCGGAAAACCTGGACTAAGGTCCGTCGCCTCCCCCCCTTCCCCCCGCGCTGCCCGGTGAGCGCTCGGCTGCGGGGGGCTGGCGAGCCCGGGCCCCGGTGCGGAGAGGGGTGGGAGGCCTGGGCGAGCCCGTGGCGGGCGGGGGAGGGGGGCTCTCCTCGGCGCCGCTCGCCACCGAAATAAACCGGCGCTCGGGGCGGGAGCGGCTGCGGCCCCGCTGCACCCCGGCACGGCCCCCCCCGCTCTGTCATGCGGGGGCGGCTGAACCCCTTGTGCCGCCGAGGGGTGGCTGGGGGGGCGCAGGGAGGCGAGGCCGCAGCTCTGGCCACGGGCGTCTGCGAAGGGGGGAAGGTGCAGGCGGGGATGGAGAAACGGGGGAGGCAGGTGGGGCCGGTCAGATGGCAGTGCTCTGTTGCTGGGGGTGAGAGATCGACGGGCGTCCAGCAGCTCTTCTTCCTTTGTAGGGAAGGGCGGAGGGGGCTTTTTGTGCCTTTTCAAAGCAGTATAAACTATGCAAAATCTGCGTTGTGCTTCGGCTGAGATCCTCGGAGCCTGTGCTTTTTTCCCCTTGAGCCTCATGAATGCGGTTGTAGCGTGGCTGTGCATTCTTCCCCTGTGTTAAATGCATCTCTGGCCGTGTGGATCCTAGGTGGATCTGGCTGGTGTCACAAAATTCCATCTGAAATTTGTCATGTTGGCCTTTATCAACCATATATGACTGTAGGTGTTCCATGTGTCTGCAGACCTGTCATCTGAATTGCATCGTCTCCCTGTGGCTTATTTGCTCCTTCTTATTTGCAGTACTGAAAAATTATATGAATGCTTTTACTTAGAGATTAGTTATTTTGTATTCTGAAGTGATGTCCTAGCAGGTGGTTGTTGGTGTTTGGTTTGTTTTATTTTTTTAAACTGTGTACAGTTAATTTCTTTTAGATGTTACTGTATACGAGCTGCTTTTCACATTTTTTAGGGACAGAAGCCTATTGTTATGCTCTATCCCTTTGACAGTGTATGTAGGAAAGGTTTATGTGCACTTGGTAAAACATCTTCTGTTGTTTTAGACCTGTTTTTCATGTCACATATTCTAAGTCAATTGTTGCTTCGTGGACTGCTTAATTTGCTGTAGCTGGGACCATGTGCTCTGTATACATGCGTACATATTACATACATGTATGTGTATATATATACATGTGTATATATTGTGAAATGGACTTGATCAGATTTGTAGTTTAGCGAAGTGTTGAAGGCATTGAATGCTGTTACTTCGTAACAAAACCTCAAAGCTATAAATGAGCACATACTGAATTTAATGCTCCTTGTTAGAGGCCCCATATCAACCACATCTTCTCCATTGCATAGGGATGTGGGACTGTGGAGGACTTGGATCTCAGGATTGAGTCTCACGTAATTATGGGAAAAATATAATAGACGTTTAATCTGGAAAGGTAGTTTTTGTACCTGGTCAGCCTGCTACTGCTTCCCAATATTCGAAGAGGAATCTATTAACTTTGAATGGAAGATTAAAAGCTGCACAATGTTAATATGCTACAGGACAGAAGAAGGGCATTGCCAGTCTCCTGCATCCTTGCACTTACAAAGAATTTGTTAGGTGCCTTTGTACATACTAGCTGTCTCTCAGAATGAAACATATTAGGGCTCCAAGTATAAACAAACTTGTATACGTTTGAGGCTTTCCTGTCAGAACCTATGATCTTATTTAAATGTATTGTGTATGTTTTGTTCATTGTCTTAACATTAATGGTAACATGGTTTTGTGGCTGGAGGTGTTGACTTTTTTCTGCAAGCTATGTAAAGCTTGTATTGATATTGAATTGTTAATAAGAATAACAGGGATATAAAGTCTTTGACTTATTTTTGCTGAAAGACTTCTTGGCATAGTAACAATATAACACAGCATGTTTATGCATTTATTCCTTGAATTGAAAGATAGTTTACCACTGAAAGCTTTTTCTTCTGCTATTTCAGAAGTTAGTTAAATGGATATTAGTTGATTTGGAAAGGGTTTAAGGAGTATAACTAAAAATCTCAGTTGTTTTTTGTCTTTAATTTGCCAATTTCAGAGTGCCGTAGTCTTCCTTTTTTCAAGATACCAGTGCAGGAGTGCTCTATGTGTTTTGAAGTGTCAGTGATGACTGGAGTGGGACCATTTTACAGAAGGAAAAACTACATGTGAAATGTAGTCTTTGTATTTTGGTAGTAAAATTAAAAGTATATAGATGTAAATACTTTTGTTTAAGACCCACTCAGTATTCCAATCTTTCTTTCCATTTTTAATGTAATTATTCTTGTAATTTTCATGGGGTAGAGAAGCATTTTTATTCCCATTTTAGAAATAAATAATGGAGACAAAAATCCTATGTGTTTCAAGAAGACTTAGTGGAGAAGGCATTTGAGTTCTCGTTAGAGGTTGTTACGAAGTCATTATCCTTTCAATACAACAGTCTTCATTTAGGTACTGTACAGACACTCTGCCTTTCTCTGTTTATAAAACTTAAAACATTTTTATCTTGTGCAGTATGTTTTAGTTAAACGTAGGGTGCGTTTGTCAATAGCTGATTTGACTTCCTGGCATCAAAGTCATCTTAGTGAGTTGTAAGTACTGTGTTGGTTATGTTTCTTTCTTTCGATTGCTTCTCAGAAGTACTCAAACTCTGAAACTGCTGGCAGGTTTTCTTTTTTTCTTTCTCCCTGTAGTGGTTGACAGTTCAACCACTAGTTTTGAATGTTCCATTCAAAACTAGTAGGTGTTTTCTCTTTAAAAACCTCTAAAGTAGCCCTTAAAACAAAGCTCTAGCTTCCTAGGGCTGCTGAAGTAACTGGCAGCATGTTGCAGCTGCTTACTTTGCATCATAGTAACTTCATAGTAACCCTTGTAACTTCTCAAGATGAAAAAAAAAACCCCAAAACCAAACCAGCCGGAACCCAGTGGCCATGGAATTTGCCAGTCAACAGCAAGAGTAATTGTGGCCTGGGAACTGGCCAGGTATATTCTCTGGCCTTGACTGCCTGTTGTGATGGACCTGATGTCATCAAGTTAGTTGGGAGTATGTTCAGGTGGCTCAAGCAATCATATTCTCTGCTGGAAACCAGAATTAATTTACTGTTTAAAGAAGAGCCTACAGTTTGAGTCCTCCTTACTAGTAATACTTTTTTTGCTGTCAGTGCTACATAGTACAGAATTTTCATCCTCAAATGTTTCCTCAAAAGTGCACAGATTTATACAATAAAAGTTTATTTTTCAGTTAGTTATACTGGGAGTACTCTCAGTCAAGAAATGGAAATCGTAACACAAGGTGTATGCTTTGCTTATTTGGCGTTTAAGTTGCTCTTGAGTACTTTTTTTTTTTTTACTCTCTGAAATAAGAAAATGCATATTAAAGCAGAAAAAATGGGCTCAATTGTTTTTTAAAGTAAAATTGCCTACACCTTATTCACTGTGTTCCAGAGAGAGAAGTGATTCAACAATGTGCTAAGGGGACTATCAAATAATTAGGTTGTAAGTCACCTCTGGATTTCATACAGTCATAGAATGGTTTGGGTTTGAAGGAACCCTTCAAGGTCATCTAATCCAATCCCCCTGCCACAGGCAGGGATATCTTTCACTAGATTGGGTTGCTCACAGCCCTGTCCAACCTGATGTCAGATACTTCCAATGATGGGCCATCTACTGCCTTCCTGGACAACCTGTTCCAGGGTCTCACCGCCCTCATTCTAAAAAAAAATCTTCTTAATAGCCAATGTAAACCTACCCTTTTTCAGTTTAAAACCATTATCCCTTGTCCTGTCACTAGAGGCCTGGATAAAAAGTTCCTCTCCATCTTTCTCATATGGCCTCTTTATATATATAGAATGGCTGCAGTCCACCTCTCTGTTTATATCAAAGCTAACTTGAAAGTTAAATGAGATTACTGATCTGGTTGAATTTTGAATTATCTATACATATGCAGATTTTGCAGTCTCCTATTCCTATTGACTTTCTCAATTTAAAATCGTGATTACTACTAAATACATCTTGATAATTTTTCTAGTTTTTACAAGAACATGTCTGTTGCTGTGTCTTGTGGTGGTTACAAATATTACGACTACATGTTAGTAGTAGTACGAGTTAGTAGAAGTACAAGTGATCATACCTTTGGGAAAGAGTGATAGTAGTGAAACATCACCAGGGATTCCAGCCCTTTCCCAATGCAAGGTCAGGCACCTTTCTTCCCTCAAATTGTTGGAATGTATTTGATGCATGAGGATATCTGCTTCTCAGCTCCTCTTTTTACTGACTGCTTTTGATGATTACATATGTGGACTGTCTTCTACTTTCTCTGCTTTTGTTTCAGTATGCTTTTATGCATCTGAAGAAATAATGCATTAAATTGATTTTTGTAAGTTTCCCTGCTGAATAGTAATAAACCTGTATGTCTCTTCTGCTTGAGTAGGTTTTACACAGCACCCAAGGATGTAAGAGTTTATGTTCACTAACCGTGATGAGGTTTTTGTATCACTTTCTTTATAAACACAAGGGCAAGAGATCAAATAGATTTAATTTCTTAACAGCTTAAAAATAACTTTGTCCTTTTGTCTGTCTCCCAAATGATTTTGGGAGTGACCAGTTGTGACCAGCTGAATGCATAGGGTTATATTGGTTTCAGTAGTAGACCTGATAATGAATAAATAATCCTAAAGGAACCTAAAATCATATAGAAAGATGAGATTTGGAAGAATACCAGTAGAACCTCAGTATGGCTTACCTGGTAACTATTATGAAGCTAGGTGGAATTCAGTGTTTGGAAGGAAAAGTTGATAGTTGGCTGCAAAATTAATCTGAATTAGGGTATCAGTAATTTCGTTTCCGTATACTGAGCAGAAGGCTAATACAAGGAGGAAAGATAGTGGTTGTTGTGACCAATAGAGACAGAGGTTCAGATAAATCCATTAATGTTAGTGTGTATTTCATTGGAACGTTTTTCTTACAAGTGAAGAACAATCTGCTGGAGCTGCTGTTCTTGCTTGCTCTTTCTGGTTTAGTTCGTTTGGTCATTGTCTTGCTGTTCCAGATTTGTAGGAGACCATGGCTTATTTTTTCTGCATTGTTTTACTGTTCATTTCCTATTATGTAGGACCTGTCACTTTTTCCTTTTTTTCTACTACTAATGTCTCCTTTTGTCTCTAGTTTCAATTCTCTGTTATTTTGTAATAATTTCTCCAGTGTCAGTATTTTCTAATTTATCATTTTCTCTTTTTCTTTCCCGTAACTTCACATTCACCTCACATCTCTCATGACACTGCATATGGACTAAACGTCTTGGCCAAAAAGAACATTTGAGGAACATTACCTTGCACAGTGATGTACAGCGCTTTTTGGCATGAGTAAAATATTGAACAAATAACTCCTTTAGGCAACATTATGTCTTTGGTTTCAACTGTCGTAGTTTGCCCTGGCCATGAGTAATATGGAACATCTTGCGGATTTTGCATTGCTTGTAGGTTTTACATTGTTGGCCTATGACAAGGAAGGATTTTAATTAATTTATATATTCCTGGTTTCTAAATTAACCTTTCAAGAAAACCACTGAAAATGTTTTTCTGAGCCCTGATATCTGGTGTTAAGTCGTATGGTCAACCCTTATTTATGAAAAAAAGGAAAGCAAATCAAACAGTTTGCTTTTCTTTTCGTTGTACTTTCAGATTGTAGAACTTTAATAAGGATTGCAAGAATTGCTGCATTCTGATGGTTGGTAGCATGTGAAGCGTGATTCTTACTGGGACTTTGTGCCTTCTTTATAAAAAGTATGAAAGACTGGAATGGTAAAAAGTTCAGGTAATTTTTATGGCATGTTAGGGCTGGAGCTCAGCAAAACTAGGAAACAGTCCTCCTGTCGCACAAATTCAAGTTCCATCTGTATCTTGAATTCCACGTTCAGTTCTGGAGTCAAAATGCAGATGGACATAATGATGCTACGAGTATGTCTTTATGTCAGTATAGCCAATCAGAGAGCAATAAAGGAGCTAGGAAAGAGGCAAAGGAATATGGCATGGATGGTTGGAGGTATGTGGTGCTGCTGTGGAAAGTTGGTGTGTCTTTGTTTCAGTCCTGCAGAGGAGAAATAAAATAACCACATTTTTTTGTGTGTCAGTTGCATTAGGAGTTGGACAGAATATTGAGATAATAATTTAGTAGAATTAGATACAGAATAAAGACTTTGGTTGACTTAAGAATGTTGCATTTATGCGAATTAACAAAATAATTTATAAGGGTTCTAAGTGCTTATGCCATAAAACTAAGATGTTGCAACTTTGAAGAGATTCCACTTGTATAATGGAATTGTATTATTATCATCAAAGTGAGGCAGTAAATAAAAACATATTGCATCAGATTTTCAGTCATATTTCAAATAAATTAACTGTTCCAGACCTGTGATCAGCTACGTATACAGAACTTCTGCTTTCTTAAGAACCTATATAAAACAACGTACAGGGAAAAAGAAGTTTTTAAATAGGCAGTCTTGCTTGAAGTGAATGAATTTAATTATATTCTTAAAAAGCTAGTAGAATTACTTGATTATTCTGATTGTGAAGTCTTTCCTGAGTTTTGTGTGAGCCACAAAAAAGCTTGATTTTTCTGCCTCATCTGCAGAAATGATTTCTCACTGTAGCAAACAAAGATTTAACTACTCTTAGCAATATTGAAGAGCTGTAGTGCGCCCTGGCTGCCATCTGTTTAAATATTAAGTTTTCTAATCCTTTTCAGAAACCACCCAGGTGACATCATGCTTAAAGTACCTCTAGCACAGTTTACTCTAGGACCACTCATGTTGAAAATAGTAAATGAAATTGCTGTGAACTTGAGAAAGATCACTGTCAGTGAACACACGCTGGAGAACTCTGTCCTTTAGAAATACACAAATCTATTTCCCTTATTTGTTAAAGTGTTGGGTTTTTTTTTGTGGTAGTGTTTTTTTTTCTTGCACTCTGTTTAGAAAGTATCTTTACATATCCATTGTGAAGGGTGATACAACATTACTGTGAGGCAGTAACTAGAATTCAAGTGTGTGAATTTCACGACCCGCTCTTTGCGTGTTCTTTAGTTTTGCTGTTTCCTGCCTTTGATTTGACTGTACAGACGTCCACCTTCTTGTGTTACAAGCTTTTGTAATGAGGTTTCCATGAAATAAAGTTAAATGTAGTCAGCGTTTTACAAAGGTTGATGGAATTGCTAATTGCTGAGAGGGGAGCGCGAGCGAGTGCTTCAGAGGTTTATTTTTCCTCTGAGAAATCTCCTAATCTTTAGGACATGTAATGTTTGCAGCTTTATAGGTGCTGTTTTTCAAGAGCTTTACAGAAAATAAAGCTTTTGACTGCTTTTGTAGCAGTTCTGAGAGTCTGAGCACTTAGCTTCTGTCAGAATAATTGTTTTTGCCTGTGCTTGATTTCTGCTATAGTCAGACTAAGATAAAGAAAAATGTGGTAATATGTAGCTTCCTTAAATTCTGACCTTGTTAATATCTTCAGTGCGTGTGCTAGAGTCACTGGTTTAAGAAAATGTATTTTCTTCATACTGATTGAAGGTACTGTATCTCACTTTATGCGTATTGATTCTCAGATTGTGGTTCTTCAAGTGGTGCCGTCTTCATGTTTTCAGAATTCAGAAGCTTCTGGATTATACTTAGATGTTTTTTTTCATTACCTTTCTAATATGTATTTTCATTTTCTAGAAATTAATCCTGGTTTTGCTACGGGATATCATTACTTAACCCTTTATAAGCACTAAAGTAATTTTCTAGCTCTTTCCACGTATCTTCTAGTGGTTGGGACAGACTGTTGAAACTGCTTGTAATTGCTTTATACCTAATACATTATTTATGTGGGGAATGAATAATCCTACATTTTATACAGTTTGCACTGTAGGGAGAAATAAAATTAACTAAAGTAGAATTTGGATAGAATGTTAAATTTCATTCTTCTACTATTGTAAGGGTTGCTCAAATCTTGTTATAATTCCAAGTGATAGTATCTATGTATTTTCTCTGCAGAAACATTGTACTAACTTACTGTTGAGTCATAATACTGCTTCCTACAACACACGATTCTTTCCTCTTATTTCTCTGACTGACATGCCATGTTTTTTCCGAGCAGAAGAATATGACAGTGTTTTCCAAATCTTCAAATAAGAGGCTCCTGTTTCGTATACATTTATAGTTGTAGGAGTTCATAGCGGTGACCTGGTGTTGAACCTTCCTCAGTTGTATAACTTGTGATGAGATACTTGTGTTAAAGAGATGGACCTTGTACAAGACACAATGTTTCTAGTATTTTTGATTGTCCTAAATAAATATTTGCAAAATCTCTTAATCTGTTTTTTATTTTGAAATGACAACAACAAAAAGTAAATGGTAGATTTGTGCTCTGCTTTCTGTTTGAGTGTCAGATGGCAAAAATGCAATCAAATTTGGTTACTGGGATGTAGTAGTATTATTTGAGAGAAAAGTAGCAGAGAAATAGACTTTCTTGAGCCATAGAAAACTTTGAAACTTATTATAGTGTTAGTAGAAGAATGGTTTATTTTTATTTTTTTTTTAAAGTTTGAAAATCTCCATGAACTCTGACAAGTGATGCCTAGAGACTAGGTTAAAATACATTCCCCTTTTTTACTGTGTCCATTTAATAACATTTATAAAAAGGCAAAATTGCTTTATATTCTCTGTATGACAGTGTTTACTTGTTGGGATCTTCTACACAGGCAGGAAAGCACAAAGTTGTAAAATAACAGTTAAGCAGGAAGATAGAGGTATATACAGGCAATGGGAAATCACTGTGCTTTTAAGGCTGAGCTACATTTCTGAGTTGTTTGTTTAATTTTTTCTTTCGGCAGTGTAAGCGGCAGTTTTATCTTCTTCCTTCCTATCTGTGAACTTGTATTATTACTGAAATTCTTGATGGAACACCAATGATTACCCACATTAGGCAATGAGATAGAATGACTGTTGGAGATCATGATACTTAAAAAAAAAAAAAACACAACAAAAAGCACCCTAAAACGAACTCCTCCCTTCCACACTTTCAGGTACTTTCTGTCTGTTGATAAGCTGAATGTGTATACTAAGAACTGAAAAAACAAAGCACGTTTCATGGGGAAACCATGCTGTTACATTCCCTACTTTTTGAAATAGTAAGATAATATTCCTGTCTTTTACTTTCTAACGATCATTTAGAGTTACCTGGTTTGAGTAGCCTAGAGCTGTTCCTTATATTCCTGTTCCTCCCTCAAAAAGATACTACTGTGTGTGCTGTAATAGCTTTATATAGCTTCTGTCCCATCTCCACCTTTCTTTAATTTGTCACAGCAATCTTTCTCTTGGATCTACACACTACACCTTCTCAGTATTATCATTAATTTATTTATTTATTTAATCTAAACCCTAGAAGGGAGTTTCCTGTTTACTTATATTAGGATAAATTTGTCAGCTGTGTGGAGGCATTTTTTTGGTGACAAATTCAAGTATCTCACATAATTTCCAAGCTGACATGGAAAGGGAAGACTGTGGAAATTCTTCTGGGAAGTTGTGTATACATTCTGTCCAGGGCCAGTCTTTCTTGCTAAGCTCAGAAAAAAGGACCTTTATAACCTTATAAGCTTTGATCTTCAGCCCCATGTTAAAGTCCTTCTAAAATTGTTGTTATTATTATTCCTCCCCCCACCCTTGGAATATAGGAATATGTGCTGCACTTTCCAAATTCTGAAGTCCTTTGACTGTGTTGAAATGGAGAACTTCTCTTATTATCCTGTTTTAGAATGTTTTTTTTCCTCCTTTTACTGAGTTGTTCTCATACCTGCATTTGAAGATGATCAAAGCTGTCCCACTTACCTCAAAGTGAGAAGACCTAAATACTTCTTGGTTTCCAGAAGCTGTAGTAAAAATCTGAAAAAAAATTCATTCTTAGAGATTTGACAGTCTTTATTTCTGAGCCAACCAAGTGGATTTATGAGAACTCTTTAGTATTTGCTTTGTTCCCCTTCTAGAAAAATCTACATTTTCCGTAGATAATTTAGGAGGTGGTAATAAGTGGCTGGAAAACTTAACTGTTACTTTCCAGTCCCATTTTACCTTTTGTATGGCACACTATATAAACGCAAAAATACATTTTACATAATTTTCCCTATATTTTTACTTTGATGTTAACTGTGGCATTTTGAAAGCATAGTTCCACTTTTGAAAAGAAATAGTTGTTATACAGGATTTACTTGTGCTTCAGACATATATAGATGAAATACTGAAATATTTATAGTATATACTGTAAATACTGAAATATATATATTTACATATATATAAAAACCACCGAAACATTTGTAGTGCATGCAGTCAGTGGCTTGGTATTGTATATATAAAATAAACAAACTGGGATTAATTGCAAGATCAAGTTCCTCTTTCTGTCTGAGTGTTTAAATTGCTGTGGTGACAGAGAGAAGAAAGGAGCAGTATTTATAGTTTATCATTTCATAATTTATGTCCGTTTTGTGGAAATAACTTGTAAATTTAGTTATCAGATGCAGAGACTGCATCTCCAGTCTTTGATTTTATTCTTATTTAAGACATAGGGGTAGTTTTTATTCCCTTAGAAAATATGCAGATTTCCTCAGTAAAAGCATTTACTATTTGACCAGTTTCATTAATGATATAAACCTCGCCTCAATTGAAAGCTTATTTATTCAATATTCTATTGTACTTAATGATTACTTGCAACAAGCCTTTCACGTTTCAATCATGTGATTTATTAGCTATTTTAGGCAAGCTTACATCTCAAAAACGAATGCTTTAAGTCATCTGTAAGAACTACCTGGTGGTTTCAGGCTGAATTAATTCCTAATTAAGAAAACCAAACTGTTTAGTAACACTGAGTATTTTAAATTATTTAGAAATGTTTGCAAGGCTACTAAAGACTGCATTCTCTGCCTGAAATATGACAACTTTCCTCCTTTTCTCTGTATTTTAACTCAAAAAGGAAGATCTTAAATGTATTAATTATTATTAGCATTTACTTTGTCTTGCTGACAAACACTTGCAGGGTTTTGGTTTTGGGGTTTGTTGTGTGGTTTTTTTCCTGGATGCAGCAGACGCTGTCTAAACTGAAACCTCTTTAAAATAGTCATGTAAGTAAATAGATTAACAGAAATATATGGAAAAAGGGGAAAATTGAAGTTATTGTATACTTTCATTTTCTCTGACTTCTTGATCATGTGGAAGTGTGTGCTGACTGTTTAATTATTATAATATCATAATGCTTAGAAATGCTTGTAAGTTGACGTATTTGAATTTGAAATGTAGCCTGTTATCTTTTTGTGCTTACTAATTATTGCAAGATGTGAAGATTTTAATCCCGAACTTAGAATTTGAGTGATAATAGCATGACATAATTTGTGTATTTGGTGTCAATTAGTTTGTTTACATAATGGGGAAAGCCCTGAACAGAGCATAAGAGGTAGCTGCTTTGTACAGAATCTGAAACACGGGGGGATGATAATTCATTGTACAGCGAGATGTAGCTTCAGAAGATGTAGGTTCCTCTTTGGGTGCATTTTAAATGGTGGACTGAGAAAAGGGAAAAGAATCTTGACTATGTAGCAGGTAAGTTCCATGTTTCTTATAACATGAAGAGAGACCTCTCTTAAGCATACTTTCTTTTGTTACTTCAATATTCTACTCTCCTTTTAGCTCAGAGAAAAAAACACCCTTGGTTATGTTCCTCTTGTTTTCACACACTTCAATTTAAAGTTCTTTTCTTCTCATTCCCTTTCATATGATGTAAGAAAAAACAGCTGTTTGTCCCAATTGAAGGGTAACTAAGAGCTTGCTTTATTCTACACTTTGCAAATATACCAGTGGAGTATTTGGTGGATCTGAGCCTTCGGTTCAGTTGTAGAGTCTGCAGCACTATCTGTGACTCACAGAGCTATTAAGCATTATTTTTCCCTCAGCTTTACCAGTAGTTTCTAAGAGGGTGGTGGACAAATGCCTTTTCCTTCATCTTCTGTTCGGTAGCAGTTCTTTTTTTGAACTGTCAGTAGTATTGGCAGGTTTCTGAATCTTCCTTCTAGCATTTGTGAATGAAAACCGCTTTCTTAGCAGGTGTTAAGTTGCATGAGAAATACCCAAATTCTTTTGTCCAAATAATGGTTATAAGGAATGCAGTGGACCTTTGACCTTGCCCTGGGTTTTGCTGAAGGTAGTATCATGCTTCGGTCTTTGCTTTACTTTATTTCATGCTCCTTGCTTACTCCTGGTGTAATAATGTTCCTTTGGCTACACTTCATTAGTGTTTCCACTTAAATGTGTTCTAGAATTTATTTATTATTTTTTTTCCTCACAGAGTCGTCAACTCTTAGGCAGAGATTTTCCAGATTGGTTTCAAACTTAATAATTCTGAGTTAGGGAACAAACTCTGAAGGCAGTCTTAGTTACCTTCAGGTTTATTCTACTGCAGCTCAAGTTGCTGACACTGCTATTTTGAACAAGATTCTACGTCCGGCATATATCAAACTCGTTATTTAGGGTTTGATATTTTCATTTTGTCGTAACTGCTCTTCTGAGTTAGCGAACAAACTCTGAAGGCAGTCTTAGTTACCTAATTCTGAGTTAGGGAACAAACTCTGAAGGCAGTCTTAGTTACCTTCAGGTTTATTCTACTGCAGCTCAAGTTGCTGACACTGCTATTTTGAACAAGATTCTACGTCCGGCATATATCAAACTCGTTATTTAGGGTTTGATATTTTCATTTTGTCGTAACTGCTCTTTGGAGTAAATGTTTGCAATAGGAGTTAAATTTGGTAAGACTGTCCTATAATTCTTATTCAGCTATGAGTTTTAAGTCCATTTTAGTGCTTACTGATCAGCAACAGTGAAATATATGTGGGCATTTATAGCCCCAAAAATGGCTGTTTGCCAACAGGAACTGTGGTTCTAAAAGATATGACAAATGAATTTTGTTGCAAATTCTCATTATGTCATTTTTTAATATTTTTCTTTTTCTGAGGATGGGGAGAAAACAAGGAGTAAAGGAAGGAAAGCTGGGATTTTGTGGTTCATGTTCTGTTGATGGGAATAGATTTTTCTCCACCTGGTGCTGGACAGATACATTTTTTTTATATAAAGTAGAATATCAGAACTTTCTCTAATAATTCTAATTTTAAAACTTGTTAGGTATCTAGAAATTATGCAATGGGTAACATTCAAGCCATCATCTTGGTTAAATCCTATCTTTTTTGAACCAGTGAGAGCTGTTCATTTGGAATATTTGGAGCCTCATAATGCATAAAATGGTAGGTAGTGATTTGACAGTAGGGTAAGTTATTTTCAGATTGCTGAAAGGAATGTTTTCTCTGATTGGAGTCCCAAAATATGAAAATCTAAACACATAACAAAATGTGATAGGGCGGTTTTTAAGGAGGAACAATTGTTGCCGTTTCAAAAAGATGTTGGTTTTGGTTGGTGGTTTGTTTCTTTTTTTTGTTCTGGTGTAAATCCCAGAAAGTTCTGGAAACTTTGAATTTAAAGTGTTTTAAGTCCTCCAATGTTGAAATATTTTTATAAAACTGCTGTTGTACATTTACACTGTTTTGGGTAACTTCCTTTCTCCACCTCTTGTCACATATCTCTGCCTTCCCCCCTTGTGCTTGGGCTGGTGCTGGGCCACATGATCAGCCTGTCTGGAAAGCTGGTGGGGCTACAGGCTGGGCCCCACCTCACAACTGGTACCTTCCACATTGTCAGCTGGCCTTGTAGTGGTGAGATGTTGTAAAACATCAGTGAATATATTCATGTGGTCTTTCCAAGTCAAATGTATTTTCTTTTTGTCTGCACTTGAAATGAGGTGTCCTTGCCCATGCTCCAAAGCAATTATAAAGCTTCTGTTTGTGGTCCTTGGGCAATGAGCTGGAGGAAATAAGCCCCACCTATAAACTGTGCTAGCCATTGTTACCTAGTTTCTGGTTAACTATAGTGATAGTCTACACAGAGACAGAGATAATTTACATTTGTATTCAGAGAGCATTTTCAGGATTATATCAAATTGACTTGTTGCCATTGGTGTGTCTAGTTAAAGACTGCTACCTGTCACATCAAACCAAGTGTTATTTTCAAGATGGACCAACATAGGCTGGGCCCCACCTCACAACTGGTACCTTCCACATTGTCAGCTGGCCTTGTAGTGGTGAGATGTTGTAAAACATCAGTGAATATATTCATGTGGTCTTTCCAAGTCAAATGTATTTTCTTTTTGTCTGCACTTGAAATGAGGTGTCCTTGCCCATGCTCCAAAGCAATTATAAAGCTTCTGTTTGTGGTCCTTGGGCAATGAGCTGGAGGAAATAAGCCCCACCTATAAACTGTGCTAGCCATTGTTACCTAGTTTCTGGTTAACTATAGTGATAGTCTACACAGAGACAGAGATAATTTACATTTGTATTCAGAGAGCATTTTCAGGATTATATCAAATTGACTTGTTGCCATTGGTGTGTCTAGTTAAAGACTGCTACCTGTCACATCAAACCAAGTGTTATTTTCAAGATGGACCAACATATCTCTTTTATAAGGTGCAGTAGGAGAGTAGATCACTATTAAGAGCTCAGATTCAAGCTTTGGTCTCTATTTTTAGTGATGCATACAATGATAAGAGAAAAAAATCTATCAGTTTTCAAGAAGAGCAGCAGTATTTGCACCTTTGAGGTACATGAGCAAGTTTTAAATTTCATAATGAAGAATAGCTGGTGTAAGTACAGTGTAAGGCAAATGGATGAGTCTTGATTCAGGGAACTTCTTAATGTAGCCTCTTGAGAAGGTGCTAACTTTGTCACTGGAGACCAGAGTTTGGAAGTTTGGGTTAATTTGCCTTAGAGTTGCAATTCAGATCAAATGCTAGTTAGCAAATCCTTTCTTCCTGATAGATGAGAAAATGTTGCCTTTTCTTTGTGAAGAAGGATGTAATAATACCTGTCTGTGTCACTTGGAGGCTGAGCTGCTGGTGTGTTGTGTAGTATGAGTAATGAGAAGGTGTGTCTTGTATGAATTGCGAAGAATGCTCGCTGCCTCGGCATGATGCTTCACAGCTGTGGCTCCACTGGTTGTGTGGTGGACGTGAGTAAGGATTTTGTCTGCTGTCATACAACTGAAGTTACTTGGGCAAGGCTCACTGGGGCTCAAATAAGGCAATGAAGGTGCTAATCTATTTTGGAGAAAATTTGACTGGGATAGAAGCAGGTGTTTAATAGTACAGAATGTGGGAGGTTTGGTGGGTATATTGGAAGAAAAGCTGTAGTATAGTTCTCTATTTTTTTAAATTAGTTTTCTGGTTATTTTAAGAGTGAGATGTCAAGTCTGAGAGAGGACAAAGTTGCGTTATATGTTATCTGTTGCACTACAAGCATTGGAGCTGTAGTAAGTACATCCTCTCACTAGATGGCAGGGAGATTCCCTTCATGCCCCAGAGATTTATTTTTAAATCAGATCAAAGAGGGCTCAGACTACCAAAGAACACAAACCTGTCCTTTAGAATATTATATTATTTTTTGGTGAAATTGTCCTGAAAGAAGGACTACGTAGAGAAAATAATTTGTTTTTCCAACACTATACTCTCCCTTCTGATGGTGATCAAAGGGGACTTGCAGACTCAGATTAAATTTCAAAAAGGCCTGATATGCAGTAATTTAAGCATAACTTTTCCATCTGTTGATTTATTTTAGATTTTGAATTTTAAAACAGTGAACAGAGTTGCAGTCCTGTCTAGTTAATTGTAAACCTTGAAACTGCTTTTTACTTGAGCCGAGTTATATATGGTTTAATATCAAAGCATTCAAGTTTCACATGTTGGTTTTATAATTGAGGTTTTAGACTCGGACTGTACTGCATCTCTCAAGGAAATAAAAAGGGAAAAGCAGATCTTTCTGTTCAGTTAAATAAGCTGACTTGAGTTCAGGCAGAGCAAAAGTCAGAAGAGATGTATTCCAGGGGCCAGTGCTAGCCAAAAAAGCTTTGTGCTTTAAATGTAGGATTCCCGGGAATTTTGTAGCAGTTTTGTCATAGTGTTTCATTGAGTTTGAATCCGTGTAAAAGTGTCATGATCATAATGTGTTGGGCTTTTTTTCCTAAAATTGTCAGCAAAAAAAGATCTCTCAAACTAATGGATGACTTAGATTTGAGAGAATGTTGTAATCTGTCAAGTTGGTTTGGCAACCAATTTGAACTTTCCTGGTAAACCAGTGCTGTTGTATTATTAAATTGTCTCTTTACCACCAGATTGTTACTGATCCCTTCCTTAAAAATCCATCCTAAAAGCTTTGAATATTTTCAAAGTCATACATTAGGTAATACATTAATGTAATGCAGAATTTTTTATACTGTAAATTTTAATTGCAATAGTTGGAGTATGTACATGGCTCTGAAGAGCCTATTCACCAGATGAATAGGATCTACATAATGAGCCACTCTAGCAGTCAAACCATCTGTCCTCTTTCCCTTTAACACTCTGACATGCATTGTGAGGAGATCTCTAGTGTACCTTAGAAAGGGGAAATAGTGGCTTGTGACAGCAGGACTTAAAAATGTGTTTGACGGGTTGAGCCCTTAGTTACGGCCTCAATTAGTAGTCTTGTTTATTGTAAAATGAAGGTTTACACTGGTACTTCATTCATTGTACATGATTGTGTATGATCTTGTGCATTTTTGAAGTCTTTGTCCTCAGTTTTGCTGTCTGTAGAGAGAATACTGTTTTTTCTAGAGAATATTAAAAATGTATCTTCATTGAAACATAGCAGAATTAAATCTGCTTTCTGTGAATTTTTGTGTATATGGATTTAGAAAATGCAGACTTACACTATAATTCTTACATCATATTGAGGAAGTTGCACATACTCATGTACTTATTTGTTTAAAATTAAGAGAATATCTTTTTTAATACTACTTCTAAGCTATTCTGTTGGCATTTGATCTGAATTCCAGATTGCAGCACTTACATATGTGAAATGGCAGAAGTTTGGTAATTCTTGGTGATTAAACTTTTGCTACGTACATTCTTACAGGATTATTAGGATTTGTCCTACTGTGAGTAATAAGTTCTGTAGGTAATATTGCACACCTGTTTACAGCTTTTTTTTTATCTCCAGGACTAATGGCAAAGGAGTAAACCAACATGGCAGCGATGGTCCCACCTGTGAAGCTGAAATGGCTTGAACATCTAAACAGCTCCTGGATCACAGAAGACAGTGAATCTATTGCAACAAGGGAGGGAGTTTCTATCTTGTACGCTAAGTTAGTCAGCAATAAAGAAGTAGTGCCATTGCCCCAGCAGGTTCTGTGCCTCAAAGGACCTCAGTTACCAGATTTTGAGCGGGAGTCTCTATCTAGTGATGAACAGGACCACTACTTGGATGCCCTTCTTAGCAGCCAGCTGGCACTGGCGAAGATGGTATGCTCAGACTCTCCATTTGCTGGAGCGCTTCGAAAACGTCTCCTTGTATTGCAGCGTGTCTTCTATGCACTTTCTAATAAATATCATGATAAGGGTAAGGTGAAACAACAGCAGCATTCACCAGAAAGCAGTTCTGGATCAACAGATGTGCATTCTGTCAGTGAACGTCCTAGGTCAAGTACAGATGCACTCATAGAAATGGGGGTTCGAACTGGATTAAGCCTGCTATTTGCACTGCTAAGACAAAGCTGGATGATGCCTGCGTCAGGACCTGGCCTCAGTCTTTGCAATGATGTTATCCATACTGCAATAGAAGTCGTGAGCTCTTTACCACCTTTATCTTTAGCAAATGAAAGCAAGATTCCACCAATGGGGCTGGACTGTTTATCACAAGTAACAACGTTTCTTAAAGGAGTAACAATTCCGAACTCTGGGGCAGACACTTTAGGTCGTAGATTAGCGTCTGAATTGCTTCTTGGTTTGGCTGCCCAACGAGGTTCCTTACGGTATCTTCTTGAATGGATAGAAATGGCTCTAGGTGCTTCAGCTGTAGTAAATACCATGGAGAAAACCAAGTTGCTGCAGAGTCCAGAAGGGATGATCAGCTTTGATTGCTTTATGAGTATATTAACACAGATGCGCCGATCTTTGGTACGTATACCAGCTTTGATTTTTCTGTGTTGCAAATCTTGCATTCTTAACTTCAAATAGTTTATCAACACTAAATACCAGTTTGCTGAATAATTTGCTTAATATGTTAAAATGGGTGGTTGGATTTTTTTGGTGAAATATTTTTTTGGTATTTCCTTTGTTACCCACCATCTCTGTCTCTTCCTCCCTGCCCACCCATTTCCTCATATATAAAGGAGACAGGACAGCAATGCAATCCCAGTGTGTTAACTTTCAGTGTTATGCTCTATCTTCAGGAAAAGAATCAAGGATGTACTTGACCCACTTGCACTTTACATTTAAGTTCATAGCAAGAAAAATCAGACAGTATGGAACTGGTTTTTAGGCTTGCTTTCCTGAATTTGCTTAGAATTCAAGGTTTTCCAATATCCCTTGTTTCCTGGTCAAAGTTATTTATATTGGACATTCCTGCTCTCCAATTAACCTGGACCTCTCCTTATACATTTTTGGAGAGTCAGTAAGATTTGAGATGATTATCATTAGAAATGAATGCAATAAGAAAATGAGCAAAATTGTTTGGAAGTATGGCACGTTTCTTGTGTACAATATGCAGTCAGAATGCTAATGCACACCTCTGCCTTGTGTACTCAGACTGAAACAGGGAAAGACTTTTTCCTTGAAGTGATAATTCTTTTCTCTCTCTTAGGCTTGTAATGCTTGCTAATAAACAAAAATATTAATAATTTAAAGAATGGGGACCATGAGAAGAACATGGCAGTGGCAGGATCTGAATTGGATTGAATGTCCCAATGGGCAACTTTGTTTGTTGTTGGTTTTGGACTAGATATAAAATAAGAGACCAAAATGTGGAAGATACTTAAAGACAAAAATAATGATGCTTAGTAATTTTTAAATTAAATAATAAGAGTTTTAAACTAAACACAAGTGACATGCATTTCAGAGTAAAACAGTATTAGGAGGAATTAACTCTAAACCTAGGTATTTTCACAAAAATGAATAAATAAGAAAGCTTAACTGGCACTTGTCACAATTTTTCTTATCCTGAAGTGTATGCAGATATCACAGCTCAAGGGAGAAAGGTAGTTTACTTATGCATATATAAAGAGCTTTTAATTATGTTAACTATAAGAACAAATGTCTGATGTATTTTGTACAGGTGCACTGTTGCTGTATGAAAGTATTTTTTTGTAATAACAACATTTAAAATTTGTAGGGGTCATCTGCTGATCGAAGTCAATGGAGAGAGCCAACTAGAACCTCTGATGGCTTATGTTCTCTTTACGAGGCAGCTCTGTGTTTATTTGAAGAGGTATGTCTTGAAACAAACCTTGACTTGAAGGTAATTACAGTTTATTTTCCCCTCACACATCTGATTTGTGTGTGCATGCGGGTATGGTGCAATCTCTGCTGAGTTATTCTGGAGTAGAAGAGGGAGGCAAAAAAAGGTAAAAAACTAAGATGTAGAGAAACAAAGTAATTTGGGGAAGCTAATGACATAGTGATAGATGATTTGTGTTTTAGACAGAGAATCATATTGAGGGGAAATTAAAGTAGCACTAAATGTTGTGACTATGTGGAAATAAATGAAAATGCTACCTTGTAATAAATCTCTCATTTTAATAGGTCTGTCGAATGGCATCAGACTATTCAAGAACATGTGCCAGCCCTGACAGCATTCAAACGGGTGATGCTCCCATTGTTTCTGAGACCTGTGAAGTGTATGTTTGGGGTAGCAACAGCAGTCATCAACTGGTAGAAGGAACTCAGGAGAAAATACTTCAGCCCAAGCTTGCTCCAAGTTTTTCTGATGCACAGACAGTGAGTGACATTTATAGTGATTCATTATGTAATATTTAACAGCTTGATAGGTATAATATGGAATTGGGAAATAACACTTTATTTCTGAGTGTCAAGTTGTAATGAAGGATGATGCTCAGAACTAATCATACAAGTTATTTTACTGAAGGTATCTCACTACTACTTTGGTGACGGTTGGAAAAAAAATCCTGTTGGCTTTTTTAAATGACACACAAATCAAGTAACAAGAACAATTGAATTATCTAACTTACTAGGAAATGCATTTGCAGATATGAATTTGTTTGCCTGTAGGTTTTTTTGT
Source organism: Calidris pugnax (assembly GCF_001431845.1). NCBI lineage: Eukaryota > Metazoa > Chordata > Aves > Charadriiformes > Scolopacidae > Calidris > Calidris pugnax. The sequence goes on from NW_015090862.1 coordinate 1,845,347, forward strand.
GTTTTTTTTTTACTGTTGTTTAAAGGTATCTTAACTACTCAGTCTTCTTTTCCATTGGTGGCTTTCACCAAGGTTGTCTAGTTTAAAAGTCCAGCCTTGGCTAACTGCTGGCACAGCAACCTTAGTTAGCTTTGTGAAAATCAGTATATAGTATGCTCTTTCTGCTCTCACTCACTGATTCTGCAGTTGCAACTGAGTACTTCTATTGATGCGTGACACAGAAGAGAATAGTTTGCTTTTCTGTTACCCTATTGGCTTTGCAGTGTTGACTTAAATAAAAGCATTTTTTTGGTCACTAGACAATATAGGTACATTTTCTGAAATTGTTTCTATTGACATCACTGATTTATATGCAGGACCAGGCATCATAAAGCAAGTTTATGCATTCAAAGCACTTTTTTTAAGAAAAACACTATACACAAGAGATGAATGAGTGATCTGAATGATTGAGTTATTCTTTAAATAGTACTGTGTACATCCATACAACATATTTATGTGATTTCCCACTGGGATAAAGAATGTTTTCTTTAACCTATATTGACAATCTTTGTAGGATTTCTCTAGATGAACAAGTTAATTCACAGTAAATAGGGTTGTCCCCTGCAGTCACCACCTGCTTTGTGCCATTTTGTGATGTGGACATACAGTGCCTTTATGCTTCAGATTGGAACCCACTTTGCCCTTATGGTGTGTTAAGATTCCTATAGGAAATTATCACAGGGTTAGTTGGTTTCATTTAGGTCATTCTTCAGCTGTGCGCTGACTTTCTGATAGAGGCAAGTTTTCACTGTCTTAAAAACTTTTGGTCTTATTTCTTTGGTGTTTATGCATAGTCTCAAATGGTAGTGGATTTCTAGGATTTAATTGAAATGCGTAGTCTCAAATGGTAGTGGATTTCTAGGATTAAGCATGTTTCTGTAATGTACCACTTGGTACTGGTTAAATTTAAGCAAAACTTCTGTTGCTTTATCAGGCTGTTACTTTGTCTTTTTAATCTTAAGAAATTAAAATACCTTAAGACTGTCCATTTCCATCCATGATTCTTGGAGATCTGAAGGCAGCCTGAGTTCTGTAGTCTGTAGAAGAGATGCAAATAAATGAAAAAGTAATCCCTAATTATATCCTTTATATCAAGAAGATAGATTTACTCACATTATGTGTCAAGAATTTGAATTTTACTGCTTGCTAAAGTCCAAATTCTCCATAATTCTTACATCATGTTATATGAAAGGGTTATGTAAAGAAACCTGGCAATTCTGTTTAAATATACAGACTTATAGACCTATATGTGAATTTTACATTTATCTAATCTTTCTTTTTTACTCTTTTAACCTTTTTAGATTGAAGCTGGACAATACTGTACTTTTGTTATCTCTACGGATGGTTCTGTTAGAGCCTGTGGTAAAGGCAGCTATGGGAGACTAGGACTGGGTGACTCTAACAATCAGTCCACATTGAAAAAATTGACTTTTGAGCCTCATAGGTCTATTAAAAAAGTGTCATCTTCAAAAGGATCCGATGGTCACACTTTAGCATTTACAACAGAAGGGGAAGTCTTCAGCTGGGGTGATGGTGACTATGGAAAACTGGGACACGGAAATAGTTCAACTCAGAAATATCCCAAACTTATTCAGGGTCCTCTGCAAGGAAAGGTATGTTTTGTATAATAGAACACCTTTTTTGTTCTGTTCAGTTGTGATGTTGTGTAAAATTTGAAATACATAAAATCCCAAGAAAAAGTTCTGTGTTTTATGTAAGCTTCTCTTTTAAGCTGGGTCTGCTTTCAGCAAAGCACTAAAACTTAGAGTTGCCTTTAGGCGTGTTATTTGGACTGTCAGTATTGGATTTCAGTGAACATTCTCATAGTCTTGAGAGTGAAACTTGCTCACATGCTCTTGCTGAACTGCAATGACATTCCAGGAGGTGGTTGCTTTTGTTGGCTGTAACATGAGGACTTTTTGTGTATAACTTTTTTAGTGGCTCCATTTGAAAAGTGGCTTTGGATTGTCGTACAAGGCCTTCTCTTTCCTATCTGTCTGTGTTTTGGCCAGTGTTTTCGACATACAGTGATGCTTTTGGGTTGTTTTTTTTCTGCTCTAAGACTAGAATATAATTATGTTACATTTGCCTGCTAGAGAAATCATGACTGATTTTGTATATAAATGTGTCTCTATCTGTTCTGGTTTCCGCTTATCAAATACTAAATAGAAAAGATTGCAAAGATTAATTTCTGTGTGACTTGCCTCACACGAGTGAACAAGTCAGTTTACATAGAGACTGCTTCTGAAACTTAACTTTCATAAGCCTTCAAACTTCATACTCAATTAATGTAAAAACATGCTTTTTATTTCTGCCTGGAATGTAGGTTGTTGTATGTGTATCGGCTGGATACAGACACAGCGCTGCTGTTACAGAAGATGGAGAGCTATATACCTGGGGAGAAGGGGACTTTGGAAGATTAGGTAATTTTAAAATTTCATGACATGCTTTCAGAAGAATTCCTATGTCTGGTAATGATACTATGCATCTATTTGCCTTGTTCTTTTATTGTCCTCTCTAAATACGCATACATTTAAAAATAGTCCTATGGTTTAGTGGCAGTAAGGTATGAACAAGTGTTCTGGAGTATGTCTTAAAAAAATGAAATGTTTGTTAACTGTACTACAGATCTCTTCCAAATTTTACTACATATCTTTCCAGAAAGTGGGCAGAAATGATCATTTATGATAATTACAATGTCTATGGGTTTTGCAAAATCTTACTGAAGTTACAAACTATGAATAGAACTTCAATCTTCACAAAAATAAAATACATTTTTCTTTTTTCTTTAGGTCATGGTGACAGCAACAGCCGCAACATTCCAACTTTAGTAAAAGATATTAGCAATGTAGGAGAGGTTTCCTGTGGCAGTTCACACACAATAGCTCTGTCCAAAGATGGGAGAACAGTATGGTCATTTGGGGGAGGAGATAATGGTAGGTAAAACTAACATTTTGGCAGTAATTTTCATTTCATGCCATCTACCTCATAACCTCAGTATTCCTTGCAGTTTGGTTTTTAGTTTTTTTTGGTCATTTGGTAGCTATTCAAGAAAAGGATTTTAGTAAAATTCAAATACGGTATTTGGAGTTTAACTGCAAAATTGTAGACCTTAAAATCCGATTATCAGAAGAGTGAGGGGTCAGTTCTGGAAAAAATGCTTTGCTGATAACTTCTAAATAAACTCATTTGATCTGGCAACAACTGTATTCATGTTCTAAGAAACTGTTGCATTTAAACTGCCTCTTGAAGAAACATCTCCCATCTCAAAAATGAAGGGCTTCTAAGCTTCATTGGTAGTGGATGCTTTGTCAAACACAGAGTCATTCATTTTCTACTGTTACTATATTTAGCTTAATTTGGTTATGCTGCTAGATAAAAATTAAAGCTCAGATTGAAATTGCTGTATTATTGCTTCCTAGCAATAATACAAGTGAGAGAAGAAAGGAAAATGCAGACTACAGAGATCTCATCATCAAATTGGTGGTTTATACAACTGGGTAGGAATTTGAATTTCATCTGAATGCTAGCCCTGACATGCTCATGTGGAATTGTTCCTGCTCCTCTGTCTCCCTTTTTCTGTAATTTCAGTTGAAAAATCAGTTTTTAACAGGACAACCATCTTAACCTTCCCAAAGTATTGGCATTCGCTCTTCTGTTTCAGAAAATTGCAAACAATGTGACTTTTGGATATTAATAGTATGGTACTAAAATATTGTTGTAGGGAAGGCAAAATGACATGAATCAAAGCCTAAGCTTTGATCAGTCTTTGTAATACATTTCCCATCTGATTTTGTTTTTTCTCCTTCCTTTTGAGGAGTGTTTTTCTGTCAAAACACTGACATGGTGTGGTCATAGTCCTTGTTTTTGAGGTCACTGATTGAATACAATGACATTGCGGAGATGAGTAGCTGTTTTCAAGAGAAACTTAACGAATGGATAAGGGAAAAAAAATACTGATGTTTACAGAAATGCACACAGCTGTTAGGAGAAAAAATGCAGAAAAGATGGGTTTTTTCAAGTAACTTTATGAAATAGGAAGGAAATTTTTAATTTTCTTTTGGGAAATATGAAAAAGTTTAGTGCTTTGGAAGGCTTTAGTAATTAATCAGCAGGCAGTGAATGGTGTAGATATATATATTAATACTAGTAGAATTAGTATTCCAGTTTGAGTATTAGTAGAATTAATATTTCAGTTTTTAACTATACTATAATAAATATGTATTTCTTGAAATCTATAATTACTGGAATTGAGAAGAGAATAGCTTTAGAAAAAGTTGTAATATGTTTCCATTTTAAAAATGTACTCTGATATGTTTGGAAATCCAAAAAGAATTCTCTTTGGATATTTCTAGTTGTTGTAGTTTATGTACGAAAAATACCTTCTATTTGTGTTGCCTCCTTTTATAGGCAAACTTGGTCACGGTGATACAAATAGAGTGTATAAACCTAAAGTTATAGAAGCCTTGCAAGGAATGTTTATTCGAAAAGTGTGTGCTGGGAGCCAGTCTTCACTTGCCTTGACGTCAACAGGGCAGGTAAGCAAGAACAAGTTTTCATTCAAATGATGAAGATGGTATGGATTCATTATTTCAGCACTTAGTATTTTGACTGTTGAGAAAATACTCAACTAGTACATAAATATCAGTAAAGTTTTGATCAGAGATTGACTGAGATCCCGATGTGCCAGAGTAATTAAAAATGTGCTAAAGAGTCATGTAGAAGTACACTTTTCTTGAAGAGTCTTGCTTAGTCACAAAAAAATGAATTATTTTCAGGTTAATAAATGTAACTAGTGCAAAACCAGGTTGGATTTTGGAATCAAAGTGGGTTCTGGAAGCAAAAACCAGTGAAATGCTTGTAATTTTTAATGCATTAACCAACTCCGGTGGTTAAGGAATTTAATAGTTTTTTTAAATATTTATGTATTTTAGGATATAGGTATTAACTGAAAGTTTAGTTTCTAGTCTGAAAAATCCCAGGAGAGCTTAGAGATAAACGTTTAGATGGTGAATGGGGGCCCTAACTGGTATGATACATATATGTGTAATGGATAAGCATTTCTACAGATGTGAGCTAACTGACCCCCTGCCCTCACCTCGCCGTGACTCAAAGGCAATGGGTATTTAAAGCACTGATTAGGAGCACTGAAGTTTACTGTAGCAGTTTGTTTTCTTGCAACATTTGCTTCCCCATAGATGTGCTTTGTGGCCAGCGAGCTGAGTGGTTGGGGGGGAAGAAATGTAGATGATATGAAATGTACATTAGAGGCATGAAAGTTTCATGCATGTCTGATTGAAAGTGTAATTGCAGTTAATGTGCAGGTGGTTATCTGGTGTTTTGTTTGTTTGTCATCTCCAATAATACAAATTTGACATGCAGATATTTTGTGGTTTGTTTGCCCTAGGTTTACGCGTGGGGCTGCGGGGCGTGCCTTGGCTGCGGCTCTTCAGAGGCAACTGCTCTCAGACCTAAGCTTATTGAAGAACTGGCTGCTACAAGAATAGTTGATATTTCAATTGGTGACAGTCACTGTTTGGCACTTTCTCATGGTAAGAAGAATAAAGTGTAAAAATAGACAGTCGTCCTCTTGATCAAAAGCAATTGTATCTCAGTTGTTGTTTTCTACTTTATTTATAGATAATGAAGTTTATGCTTGGGGTAACAATTCAATGGGACAGTGTGGTCAGGGCAACTCTACTGGTCCCATTACTAAACCGAAGAAAGTAAGCGGTTTAGATGGAGTTGCAATTCAACAAATTTCAGCAGGAACGTCCCATAGTCTTGCCTGGACAGCTCTTCCAAGGGACAGGTAACGATGACGTTGGGGGACAGGGTTTTTTTTGCGCAAGTCCCCTTGGGGATACATGTAGCTCTCTTTCCTGAGGGTGTTAACACATCATGTGTTTCAAGTATTCTGCTTGTAATGTTTTGGACTGGAGTCTTTTCTTCTCTCCTCCCTCCTTCATTTTTTATTTCTCTCTTTCCTCTTCTTCCTTCTTCTTTTTAAACTATGACAGATAAGTGAAAATATAGTGGCACTGAGGATTTGGATATTAGTTCTTTGTATATGAAGATTTCTTACCTGCTGTTAGACAAAAATTACTTCTGTTTACTAAAAATCAACAAATTAGGTAGTGAGGGACAGACAACCCAGTATTTTTTATTTTGTGCTTCTGACAGGATTTTTTTGGCTTAGGCAATTTCCTTTAGCATTAACAAGGAGTAAACTAAGCATGAGACTTTGGTAAAGTTTAGACAAATTACTGGCGTGGATTTAAACATCTAAAAAAAATTCTGGATGGTTGCATGTTAACCTAAATTAAAAACGGGTACCTACATATATAGTTTGGTTGTTAATATATGATAAATGAAATAATACTTTGTTACACCAAAGACATGAGTACGTGATTGAACTGAACTGGTAAACCTCTGGTTTAAATATGGACTAACACAAAGGAATAGAAAAATTTAGTATTTGGAAGATAATTCAGGAAGAATTTCAAACGTCCTGTTTCAAAGGGACCTATATTAGAAAAATCAATTAAGAAAATAGTGAGACTCAAATAGTACGAAGTGGTACTACCCCTTTTGAATTCTCCCTATATTGTATCAAAGTCTCTTTATTAATCCAGCATTTGTACTAAAACCGGCTTTGGGAGTAGCGGTCAACTTTTGCATGAATCAGATTAAATACATATGGCTTTGTATTTATAGCATCATCGGTGTTTTTGTTCATAAATGAAGAGTGTTTGATATGTAAGGACCTTTACAGAAAAGAGAGCAGAAAATACAGTCAAGGATCAGGAAGTTAGTCTATGTCATTTATATTAGTTAGTTACAAGGAAAAAATTGGTCTGGTCAAGTGTGTATTCAGCCTATTTAAACTGTTAATTTTTTAAAGCAGTTGAAATATTTTCAGTAGTTAACTCATTTTTATGTTTGATTCCAGGCAAGTTGTGGCGTGGCACAGACCCTATTGCGTAGACCTTGAAGAAAGTACCTTTTCACATCTTCGTTCTTTTCTTGAGCACTACTGTGACAAAATTAACAGTGAAATTCCCCCTCTTCCTTTTCCTTCCTCAAGGTATATATAGCGTATGCATTTTATAGATTTTAAAATTATTTTTCTTTAAAGCAGTGGTGCATGTCTTAGTCCTGATTAGTCTTTTCTTTAAGAAGCGTGTCTGGTTTATTTGATTTTTCAAGTGCTGTTGTTTGTGTAGCACAGGAGCTTTTCAGTGCTTCAAAAGGAGGAGAATCTTTTGTCTGGAATTTATTTTAATTATGCACTGAACTGAATATTTTCTTTCAGAGTTGCGCTTTAAAGCATATTTTTCTGTATAGTTGAAATGCATTCACTATTTCTGTGTGTTATTTCTGCTTTGCAAGTTCTTCCTCCCTCCCATAACCAGTTTGAGTGGGTGCTTACTGACTCTTACCTACTGCTATAAGCTTAGGCAAAAAAGTCCCCTTCAGGTGATAGTCCATCAGTCCATATATTCAGTTATTCACTAGCACATGTGTAGTGCTCAAACCAAGAGATGTGTAGTTGCCATTGCATTTTGAGTTGGGATCCGTGCTCTGATAAAACCCTGTTTCTGTCTAAGGAAATAGGCTATTCTTCTACCAGCATTTTTAGCTAGTGAGGGTGGGCTATTTCCTTCTTGCAGCTCAGGGTCTCTGATCACCTCTGGAGAAACAGAAGTTGTTCAGAATGCATGAAAGACTTTTTTAAAGGTTATGGGTAACTCTGTTATTCCAGTTGTGTCATGTAGAATAACTGTTTTCCATCTGAATGAAAAAAATGTAGAAAGGCAGTTCAATTTGTTCAGGAACTGACTTGTCTATGAAACTTAGTAATGAGGCATAGTATTACAGTTACAGCAGTTTGCTTCTGATACAGACAGAGGTTAGTAGTGTACAATTAGGGATATCTTGTATATTTCATGATCAGTTCCATGTGGGTTGTTTTTTTAATTTTTTTTTTTTTTAAATAAGATACTCTGTTAGATTTGAAAATGCTTCTTACAAACATAAGATTCATAAACATGAAACATCACTTAAGTTTGAAATATATGTGCAGAAGCATTTTCATTGCTTTGGATTTGGAGAGCCTTTCTGCGTTTCCACAAATCTGTCTGTTCTGGAAGGTTTTCCAGAGAAAGAAACGCAACAGAACTAAACCTGTCTTGATAGTGCCATGTTCACTAAAACAGCCTCTTGACAAATCGTCAGTAATTGTTATTACAGCTTTCAAATTTAAGTCTTTTCACCAAAGGTGATGTTTTAAATGTTACGAAAGCCTGAATGTTTCCTCGCTGACATTTGCAAAAAACACTGTAAATATCAAAGATCTTAGGAATATTTTGTCCTTGGTACAAAGCTTTTCAAAAGTTTTCTTTTTTAAGATGACTAGAAATTAACATCTTGACTTTTCATTTTTAATCTGATTGTTGTACTCCTAAATCTTCTTGGAGAAGATTACATTTATTAGTTCTTATAAGTTTTATATTTTCCTTTATGCGATGAATATATTTGTCTGTCTGTTTGTGTATTTTGGGATGATTTTGCCTCCAAATTTATGAGACTACTTTTCTACACTGAATGAATGCCTCTTGGAACCATTGTCCACAAAGACACTTTTCTCTTCTCTGGTTTTGGTTTTTGTTCTTGTAAGCAGATTGACAGGAGGTTTTCAGAGGAGTTTTTTCAAAGTCCCAGTTGTAATTTACTTATCTTTCTGGTATGCAAAATCAAGCAAGTAGGTGAAAGGGAGTAAGGCTCATAATCAGAGATGTTAACAGGAATGAATTTCTTTTTACAGGGAACATCACAATTTTCTTAAATTGTGTTTGAAGCTGCTTTCTAATCATCTTGCACTTGCACTGGCTGGAGGTGTGGCTACAAGCATTCTTGGTCGGCAAGCTGGTCCTCTTCGAAATTTGTTGTTTAGGCTGATGGACTCTTCTGTCCCTGATGAAATTCAGGAGGTCAGTAATGCCTTTTCGTTTCCATGTGAAAATTCTCCTACTTTCTTTTCTTTGTTTCTCTGATTGTGTAATTAGAGATTTTTCCGACTTTCTGAACCTAGTACTCTGACAAATACGATTCTGATTTACCAGTTTTACTCATTTTAGTTAAAAAATCTATTAACCATTGCTGTTTTATGGTCTGAAAGCAGAGGAGAATGTTTGCATGAGAATTTCAAAAAGCTGCTTTTATTTTGTAACATTTTAATTATTATTACTTGTAATAATAAGCCAAAAATGTTAATATTGTGGGCTGAGTAACTAACTTACTAGAGTAACTTCTTCTAAGATGGCACTCTTACAGGAAATAGCAACTTAGAAAGAATTTTTTACTGTTTTGATTATGTCTTGGTCTTGTTTCACTCCTTCTGCGTGCCATGTATCTTTGCATTAGAGAATGAAAGATTAGCACGGTATTGTGTGATGGTATTGTGTGAAGTGGGTGTTTTGGACATATTATGTGTCTTGTACTGTATTTTTTAAAGATAGAGTTGATGTTTCTCCTTCCCCAAAACTGAAACAGTATTTTCTGCTGCTCTAATTTTAGGTGGTAATTGAAACTCTATCAGTAGGAGCAACTATGCTACTTCCTCCATTGCGAGAGAGAATGGAATTGCTACATTCTCTTCTACCCCAAGGTCCTGATAGATGGGAAAGCTTATCAAAAGGACAGGTAAGGTCAAATCAAAATATGCCGTGCTTTGAAAGCAGTTGTGTGTTAATTATTTTTCTAGAACATTTTGGACAGTGATGTGAGCCTCATTTGCACGTTTTTGGTGAGATGCAGTGCAAAGCGCAGCTTAACAAAATCTGTAGCCTGGCTGAATCTAAACCTAGTGAGTTAAGGAGCAGTACATGTCTTCTCTAGTGAAGCTTGAACTTTTGTTCATTTCTGTACATGTAGGATCCTGGTCAGATCCTTTATTTTATATGCTATCAAATAGACTGCTTTACACTGATACTGAAACTATGGAGAAGACTCTTCTGATTCTAATTTTCTAAAGATTTCTAAACTAAACCCCCTGACAATTACTAGGGTAGAGCAGGTTTAGTTTTTTCAGGAATTACAGCCATCAACACTGGAGAACAATATTGAAGTTGAAGGTCATTCATTACTCTGCATCTGCCACTTCCCTTGGTCTAATGTGTGCTTAACTTGATTTTTATCACTTTCTCCTATGTATAGATTAGAATTATTTCCCCTCTCCCCCCAGCATATAATCAGTTAAATAGAACAAACTGGAGAAAGCATTTGATCTGATGTCTAATCTCTCTCTCCTAATCTCAGATTTTTACTAGCTATGGTCATATAATTTGGTATATTTATCCGTTCTCTAATACTACAAATCTGCAGAAAAAAACTGTTTGGATATTTTTGGTAAAGTCCTCCAGCTTATTTTCATGTCTCATTGGAATATTTTTATTGCATAACTCTGCCTCATGCTTTTTTCATCTTAGCTCATTATTTTATCTTCATTAACAAAGAGCATTTCTTGCGTCTAAACATTTTCCTTTAGAGAATGCAATTGGATATTATCCTGACAAGCTTGCAGGATCACACCCATGTAGCTTCCCTGCTTGGCTACAGCTCACCATCTGATGCCACAGACACTTCATCATTGTGTATCAGCTATGGAAACCTCTCTGATCAAACCTACGCTGTCCAGAGCAGTCATCCCGATACTCATCTAGCTGAGATCTTAATGAAGACTCTCCTAAGAAATTTGGGATTTTATACGGTATGTATAAGCCATCGTTTTATTTATTTATTTATTTAATGGTAATTAATTTTGAATACTTAGAAAGGTTAAAAGTTTTTCCCTGCTCTTTTTGTTTATCTAAAGTAGCATTGCTATATGTATTTGTTCTGCAGTAGACTAAAATCAGTTAAATCATCTGTAACATTATGGCTCTAATGTTACTGTAGTGGTATTTAGATGGTTTCATGTCAGACTAAAGTATTTTGTTGCTCTTACTTCAGCTACAAAATTTTTTGGAAGATAGAGTGTTAACACATCAATTAAATAGATTTTATGGAATCCTTTTTGTCAGTATAATCTCAGTCACCAGGGAAAGACAGGCAGACACCAGGAACAGCAGTCTCTTTAATTAACTTCTCTAGGGTAACCACCGTATTTCAGTTCAGCAAGTACAGGTCAGCCATCGTATTATACCGAGTGTGTCAAACAGAGCCTTGTTCCCCGCTGTACAATGGGAGAGGCTTCTGAGAAGTTTAAGGAAGCATAAAAGCAAGTAACTGGCTCGTTCACCTTTTTATTCAGCTAGCCAGTTAAATATAACAGCAAAAAGAAATCAAAGATTTCTACTTCTCTGGCATAGCACCCCTGTCTCCTGAGGGGAAGGGTTGGTAGTTTTTTATTCTTTTCTCTAGATCTCCACCATACATCTAGATTGAGCTATTTACTTTGAATTTCTACTTGAAAGGAACTCAGGTTTTTTTCAATAGAATTCAGAATGAAGTTAAGCAGCCATCTAACTTCTGCTTATTTTATTGCCATCCCAGTAATGCAAGGAAGGATTCTAATCTGAAACATTTTATGTATCAGCCAGCAATAAATTCTAAAGGGTTATTACTTATTTTAACGTATGATGATTTGGAGGTGAGGGTAGGAAGTGAGTTCTTTCGTCCAGTTGTCCTTGGTGAGTTGAACGAAAAATATTTCTGCATCTGAAAATAGCCGTTTTAGAACAGAAATGTTCACTTGACAGTTGTCACAGTCACTACTGTGGCGTTCTAAACAATTGTAGTTTCTAGTTTGGTTATCCCATGATCCACTAGACGTTTTCTGATTTCTTTGATAATCACAGGTGCACGTGGTGAAGGTAAAAGTGCTTCTTTTTAAGGCGGTATTATAGGATTTGAAGACAAAGTTAATTGTTCGGGTTTTTTTTCCCCCACCTTTTTGTCTTAATAGGACCAAGCCTTTGGAGAACTGGAAAAAAACAGTGATAAATTTTTACTGGGTACATCATCATCAGAAAACAGCCAGCCTGCTCATCTTCATGAGCTTTTATGTTCACTGCAGAAACAGTTGCTGGCTTATTGCCACATCAACAGTGTCAGTGAGGTGCGTGTCCTTATTCTTATCATTTAGAGGGGAATAAATTAATTCAATATGCATGAGTACCAGAATGTTGTAAGATTCCTCTTGAAAGTCTTCAGAGTGTGTGAAAACTAAACTGATTTAAATAATGAACTTCTTACATACATTTACAGAATTATTCTTTTGTTTCACTGTTTGTTTCCTTCTAGAATTCCAGCAGCGTGGCGCTGCTTCACAAACACCTTCAGCTTTTATTGCCTCATGCTACAGATATCTATTCCCGCTCTGCAACGCTGCTTAAGGAAAGCTCTTGGAATGGTAGTGTTGGGGAAAAACTGAGAGGTAAATGTTCATAGAAAAATTGGTAATGGTAGCACAGTAAGCTTAAGGCAGTTACTGTTTGTTTAGATTTCAATAATAAAATACCTTATTTTCCCAATGTCTGCATAAAGTAGACATCCCAAGCCTCCTCCAAAGGAGGAGGTTAAGTGTCTACCCAAGGATAGCATCTGGTTCATGTTTTTAATATAACATTTTGCGTACAGGAAGAACACAGAATAGAGAGGATAATGTCTCTGTGCATTATTGTTTCCGTTTCGTTCTAGACTTCTCTTTGTAAAAGTACATTTTTTTGAGATTACTGAAAAGCATATTAAGTAAAATGTAGAATGGATTCATAATTATTAAACAATCCCCCCAATCAACATGTACAGTTGGGACATTTTGAGACAGCTGAGGCGTTTTTCTGTAATTCTTTCTGATTGTTAAATTATGCTCTTTTTTTTTTCTCTGTAGATGTAATTTATGTATCAGCTGCTGGTAGTATGCTCTCACAGATTGTCAACTCACTATTGTTACTGCCAGTATCAGTAGCTCGGCCTTTGTTGAGTTACCTGCTAGATCTGTTGCCACCTTTAGATCGTCTTAATAGACTGTTACCTGCTGCAGCCCTTTTAGAAGATCAAGAATTACAGTGGCCACTTCATGGTAAGTGTAGTAACTAACGTGCTTTTGATCTGAAGAATAAAGAATGGCATGTCACCTTTTTATAGTGGAAGTTTAACTTTCCCTTTAAAGATGGTGCTTTTTTTAAGCTAAGTGTCTTGCTACATCTGCTTTTCAAATTCTTAAATGGGTTAACATCCCTTGCTGTGAAGTATTTTGAGCTGCAGGCAAACTTCTTTATTCTGTCAGACCAGAATCTATATTGACTTGAGTGGGAATCCAAGAGCGATATGGGAAATATATATTGAACTGAAAACAATAAGTCTGTAATACATGAAAATACCATACTTGTAAAAGAAAGACTGATTTTAGAATCATAGAACATTTCAAGTTGGAAAGAACCCATAAGGATCATTGATTCCAACTCCCTGAAACACAGGACTACCTAAAACTAAACCATATGACTTATTCACCATTCACTGAATTTTTTATTAATGTTTTTGGCAAAGTTTTCTGCTTTTATTAAGTGCTATTTCCAGTTGTATCATTTGTCTATGCATGTTTATCAGAATCCAAAAAAACCCCATATTGGACAAAATAGGTGCTTGGGCAGAGTTTGAAAGAGCCTTTACTTGATTATGAAGAGTTGCTCCATGAATGGTGATGGGCTCTGCTGCCACTGAAGGTGTAATGTTAGGCGTTCTGTTCTATTTGTCCTGACTGCTGTTTCTTCAGTTTACAGGTTGTTGACTGAGAGGTAAATCTGTTATTAACTGGGAAATACTAACAAGTTCTGTCATTAATTTTACTAATTTTGGAAGTGTTTTTAACGTCTGGGCAACAGTGACTAATGCGACAAATTGTTGCTGATACTTCTAGGTGGACCTGAGTTAATTGACCCTGCGGGAGTGCCCTTACCACAGCCTGCCCAGTCTTGGGTATGGCTTGTTGATCTAGAGAGAACTGTAGCTTTGCTGATCGGGCGCTGCCTTGGTGGCATGCTTCAAGGGCCCCCAGTGTCCCCTGAGGAACAAGACACAGCCTATTGGTTGAAAACTCCACTTTTCAGTGATGGAGTGGAAATGGATATTCCTCATTTAGGTAAGCTGTTATATGCAAGTGTCCAATTGTCATTGTAAATATTTGTGTTCAGTTTTAAATTTTCTGATGATATTTGAATAAGTCTATGTACTTAGGGTTTGTCTTTCAGCATTCTTGTCTATTTACATTGTAATACAAAACGTTGGAAAATGGGTATGTAAGTATATGCTGTAGTTTATAAACGGTCTTGGAAATGCTTATGGAACAAAAAAACCTGCAATTTCTTAGTGAAGGAAGTAACACATACTTCACTGAGTTAATTTTAAATGTTTTACTCTCGGATGCTCAACATTGAACAGACACAGCAGGGGCTCTGTTGTTTATATTTATTATTGAAGAAGATTATCTTCGATTTTATTCTGCTTACGAAGTGGAATTTTTATTAGTTTGAAATAATACTATTAACAAATTTCAATTCATCTCATCTACTAGGAGTCTTAACAGGGACTCAGCATTAATATTTCTAGTCATCCCTTCCTGTCTGAATAATGCATTTACATCTGCTTCTTTGTGGTCTGTTCACATCTCCTTCTTCTAATTAGAATATTTCAAGACTTAATTTACAAGACACAGTATTTTGAAATGGGTCCATGTCTGAAGATACAATAATTGCAAGTGTATGGCTGTATAGTTCAGGTAGAATTAATGAAACAGATTTATGCTTTTGAAACAGAGTTGGATAATGCTTCTAAATCTTCCTATGTTTTAGGTAAATTGTAACTCTGAGTCCCTTTATTCCTTATTTAACATGAGTTTGTAGTCAGACAATGAGATGTCTTGATTATTTTTTTAAACAAAGTGGAGAGTATTTATGCACTCCACTGTTTTATGCACTTTTAGATAGATTCACGTAATCCTCAAAATTTGCAGAGTTCAACTTCTTAATTATTCCCCTTCTGTTAGACAAGTGCATGAGCTCCTTACTAGAGGTGGCCCTATCTGGAAACGAGGAACAGAAGCCATTTGATTATAAGCTGAGACCTGAGATTTCTGTCTATGTTGATTTGGCCTTGGGTTGTACAAAAGAGCCGGCAAGGAGCCTCTGGATCAGCATGCAAGACTATGCTGTTAGTAAAGGTAAGATGTTGAAAACGTGTGTGTGTGTCTGTGTGTTAAAAGCGTACAGCATGCGTCAACTACCTACCTAGCAGAATCCTGTCTTTTCTTGGGCAACGACTTTTAATTCTGCAACATGATAAATTTAATTTATTTTCATGTTCCACAGTCTTTCATTTGCGTTTTCTGTTACTGCTTTTTGACATAGATTCCAGTGTTCAGTATACATGTACTTCAGTTGTTGGTGTTTCTGTTTTCCTAGTAAAGCAGGGTGAAAGTTGGAATTAAAAACAAAAATTGATGGGGAGGAGATGGGGGAAGGTAAAGTAACATGCAAAATATGTTAGAAATGCAGTGAAGGGGTAAGTCATCTTGTGTTTCAAGTCTCTGGGAGGCTGGCCTTGAGGGTGTTAATGGTTCTTCATGCTTATTGCCTAAAATCTGGGCTCCTGCTCAAGCTTCCCAGGTCCCCTTTTAATGAGATCGACCAAGCATTGCCGTTGTACTGTAACTCTCTACTGGATCCAAAGATAATTTTCTGTAGCTCTGGCCAAGCTGGGCCAGATGAAGAAGACAGCAAATGGTATTGTGTGCCTGTGGAGAGCAACACAGAGACTTCTGTTGCAGGATTCCATAAAAGTAGGAATTCCAGTAAAAAAACGCTGATTGTTTGCAAAATCCGAGATGAATGGGCTAATGGTAAAAAAACGCTGATTGTCTGTTTGCAAAATCCGAGATGAATGGGCTAATAGGTATTATTTTGGTAATTGCGTGTTTTAGAAGTTGATGTGGTTCTGCTCTGTTCACAATGAGAGCTGAGTGGAAGTTGTACGATGTGCCCGTTAACGTAGCATCAAATATAAAGTAATGGAACTTGCTGAGGAGCGGGTTTGTCAGACTGAATGTCATGTGGCCAGGTAAGATTGCAAGGATTACAGTAGTTTGCAAGCATTCATAGATTAAAACTACTTCTAAATTGAAAGTTTTAAATGGGTGGAGATTACTTTAATGATGCAATTGAAAATACCTTTCTTTGTTGGAAACAGTTGCCAGTTTTAATGAATCCTTTCTATTTTCAGATTGGGATACTGCAACTTTAAGTAATGAATCACTCCTAGATACTGTATCCAGATTTGTTCTTGCGGCTCTTCTGAAACATACAAGTTTACTTAGTCAAGCTTGTGGGGAGAGCAGGCAAGTAATTTAAAGTTGCTTTTAAAAGCTCAGTTTTATTTTTTAAAAGAAAGTTTGTGTGATTTTTCTCTGCTTTGGGTCTCTGTTTTGTAGGTACCAGCCTGGCAAAGCCTTGGCAGAAGTGTACCGTTGTGTGTATAAAGTTCGGAGTCGCTTGCTTGCCTGCAAGAACATGGAACTTATTCCGACTAGATCCTCCTCGAGAGATAGATGGGTAAGCCCGTAAATCTCTCTTCAGGAAAAGAACTGCAAATCCATTACTAGCAAGACTAAAAATTGGGAACATATTGGGTATCACTTGAAGTACCAAAATCTTGTCCATTGAAGTAAGTTTTATTGTATTCATGTCCTTTTTAAAGGGAGAAAATGTTATGAGACAACAGCATATGGTTGCTAAAGACTTTGATGCTGAAGTGTCAAAGTTTGACAACAGAGTCTAAGTAAGCATTACATGGAGACATTATTCTGCAAATAATCTCAGTAACAGTTATTAAAGGAAAATGAAATTTTTCGACTTATTTAAAACCTTGAATGTAAACAGCTGTCTTTGTTGTTTTTTACACACAATATCAAAAGTATCTTCTTCATAGGAAAAAACCTTTTTAAATACCCATGTCCTTTTATGTTCATTTTTCATTTTGGTGAAAATTAATTCTACTGTATGTATACATTTTTTTAATCAAGATGTTAGATAACCAAGAATCTGCTGATGTCGATAGTCAAGAACATTCTTTTACTCGTACAATTGATGAAGAAGCAGAAATGGAGGAGCAGGCAGAACGGGACAGAGAAGAAGGACACCCAGAACAAGAAGATGAAGAGGAGGAAAGAGAACATGAAGTTATGACAGCTGGTAGTAAGTACTAGTTATGTGTGTCAACACTGTAATGGGCTTTGGAAGGACAATATGTTTTTGTCTCTGAGATAAAATGGAGAAATTATTTAAAAGGTTATGAAAGATTTGTCTGCCTAAAGATTGTGAGATGTTTATTTTTATAAAATGGTGTAGTGCTTATATTGGTTTGGAAAAGTCTTCTGCTACAAGGCAATGTGAATATTAGGCAAGTGGTCTGCCTTTGTGGGCATTCCCAGGGTATCTGACATACAACAGCAATTCTTATATGCACTATCTACAAGACTAATAGGTTTCTCATTGTTTTCTCTAAACTTCTATTAAATGGATCTCTGAGTTTTCCTAGGTATTAATATACAGAATTTTTGTTTGTATGTGTTAGTCTTGTATGTAATAAGCTTTGAAGGGTACTGTTACTCTGACATTGGAAACAAAACTGCTCTTTGTAACAGTGGGTTGACTGAGTTGGAATTCACTGGTATCTTTGAATATCTCTTCTTGAATCTATTACAAGTTTTGATGTTTTGGTCCAAGTTTGGTATTTGTCACACTATTTGCAATGCTTTCTTGTGGATTGTCTAAAAAACTCATTTAATTTTTCAGAAAGTAGCTTGAGAAAGGTCAACTTCGCAAACTGTTATACTGACTTGGGCTTGTACTCAGGCTCAATGGGGTAGTTCATACTTAATTTTTCCAATTTTAGTGAGGCAACACACAGCCACGCTTTTTTTTTTCTGTGTTACTCTAGTGTTTTCAAAGAAGGAAACCATGTTAGCCTTTGAAAATTACTGTAGGATGTATGTATGTAGCTTAAAAAAGAAAATTAGCTGACCTGAAATATTTTCCATAGATACATAATTTTTTTTTTCTTTTCCAAATACTGTTCATCCGGCTGCTGTTAGAATGTTTATCTTTTTCCAGTCTCTGCTTTCATCATCTGTTGTGCTGTCAGTGTTTATAATTCCCCATTAGAAGTCCCATAGTCCTGTTTGGGATTTTATAAACCAAAATGTATGTTACACCTTTAGTTTCTATATGATGTGTCATTATAACCACAATGCAGTAGGCTTTTGTGAAGGTGTAGTATGGAGTTGAAGTGCTTGTTCATGAGATGATTTACGGTTCTGGAAGGTGTTACACATATGTTACCTGTTCAGTAGATGCAATATGCTTTTGTTGCTATATATGCAGTTATGCTGGGCACATCTGTAGTGTTCTCAAAACTCTAGCTGGACAGAGTTTCTGGGTACAATAAAGGAAATATATCCAGAAATATCCAGAGAGACAGTAGTGTTATGGGCACAACTAAGTAGGAAGATGATGACTGTTCTGCTGGAGATGCTAAGGGAAGCTGATCCTGACATGCAGAGCTCAGTTTGTGTTCTTGATGCCTTTCTGTTTCTAACTATTAATATCAATGAAGGAAGTGTTTGGATTTAGTTTTGCCTTTCATGATGGGAACTGAACCTTTAAAATGAAAACGATTAAATCAAGAGAGTTTTAGGTCCTTAGATGATGCAGTCTCACAACTTGGCTTCTTTAGAAGAATCTGGCATCTAAGACAACAGCAGAATTAAGCAAAGTGAAGGCTAAGAATTTTGATAGGATCTTCATTGTATTAACCAAAGCTAATAAAAGCCTGAAACTGGTTTAGTATTGAAATACAGATATGCTGGTATCTGGAATACAGGTTTACAGAAGCATTACTTCATATACATCTGCTAAAACGCAAACATGAAATAATCCCTTTCTTTTTGATGCTGTCCAAACAGGAGTTGGGTTGCAGTAGAACAACGAAAGAGTGTTTACTGTTCTGTCAAATTGCATTTTCCTCTTCGTTTTAAATTTAAGTTTGTGTAAATGCTTCATTTAGCCTGTTTGCATGACTTCTTTTAGAGCTTTGTATTATTAATGTGTTCTTTTACTGTTGGAGAAACCTTCATTGTTCTTTGTAGTGGGGTAGTTTTTAGCTCAAGATGTAGATGAATACTTCATTCTGTGTAGCTTTGTCTAGAAGTTAAGACCTTCTTTTTGTGTTGCATGTTACAGAAATATTTCAATGTTTCCTATCAGCCCGTGAAGTAGCTCGCAGTCGGGATCGAGATAGGATGAACACTGGGACAGGGACTAGACTTGATGATCCACCTCCTCAGTCTCAGCAGGAACGAAGAATCAGCACTGATCTGACAGAAGGTCAGGATGTGTACACTGCTGCGTGCAACTCTGTCATCCACAGATGTGCCTTACTGATCTTAGGAGTAAGCCCTGTTATCGAGGAGCTCCAGAAACGAAGGGAGGATGGACAGTTACAGCAGCCTCCCTCCACTGCTCCTGAGGGGATTGGACTCATGACAAGGTGAGGTTTTCTGACTGCTTAGAATAGTTACCTCTTCTCCACTTCCTTTGTAACTGATTAAATAACCTCGGTTTTCCTCTGAGGATTCTTGGAATTTTTTTTAAAAGAAGATTTTTGCCTAGAGCCATGATGGTTTTTTGGCTGAGAATAGTGATTTTTCTCTAATTCCTTTGTCCCCATTAAACCTTAATAAGAGTTTTACTCTCAGTGGACCATATTTACTTTTCAAAGTTGGGCTTAGCGATGAAGAGTAATGAAGTCCGTATCATTAGGTGTACAGATAATTTTAGGTAAATGGATAAGTTCTTTATTTTTCCAAAAATTTGTTTATGTGTCTGTGATTTTATTACCGTATTTGTATTTTCGTTAACTTTAGCAATGTCCTATATAGTAGTGTGCTAAAATTTGTTTATGTGTCTGCATTTTTTATTACCGTATTTGTATTTTCTTTAACTTTAGCAATGTCCTATATAGTAGTGTCCTAAAAAAATATTGTAGGATATGTTTGAAAGCAAAAGTTTCAAAGCATATTATGAATAAAGTGTTGTTCATGATTGATTTTTATAAATATTCCTAACATATTGGCATATGCAAGACACTGTTCTTAGGTATAAGAGAATAACAAACTAAAGCCAGATGGCTCATTGAATTGGAGAAGTGTATAATTTAAGTAATGTGAGTAGTACATAATACATTTTAATAACCTGAGATAGAATAAAACTGTGTTACCAAGACTAAACTTGACCCATTTAAATTTTTATTCTAACGATCTTTCTGTGTGTTTATTAGAATATAACTAAGGAATTGTGTAGCAGGTGCTACTAGTGAATTCCTGAGTCTACTTCAGCAACTCTGATATTTTAAATGAAGATATTGATAGGGAATTCAGAGGGAGATTATATATATTCTGTACTCTTTTATTCTTTTTCCCTCTTTTTGGAAATTTAGTCCCTAAAGCATGGGTGGCTGCCACTGTCGTCAAAGTGGCTTTCAGCTCCAGCACATCAACTTTAGGATGCATTCTATGGGCAGGTTTTTAGTAATTTCAGTGCTCTTTTACTCACTCTCTGTTTTCTTGTCCTCTCAGCTTAGAAGCATTTGTGTATACTTACAGAATGTAATACTTACCACAGCACTTGAATGATAGTCATTTGAGGTTGCTATTTGTTCATTTGGACAATAAAGGGTTAAGAAGTAACAAAGTTTACTAATACCCTTTATAAGCATAATAATTGAAGCCATTAGACCACTTTTTTCCTCTTTGGTGTGGTCTTCTGATTTTCTGTGATAGTCTACTCCCAGATAAAATAGTGGTACCTGCTGAATTTACTGTCAACTCTTCCTTTTGCCTAACAACAGTATTTTCTTTTTGTGTGTGTGTGTGTGCATGGATGTGTGCACCTGAAGCAGGAGTGAAAGTCTTACTGCAGAAAGTCGCTCAATCCATGCAAACTCAAGCTACAGATTGATTAAATCAAGAAGTGAATCTGATTTATCTCAGCCCGAATCAGATGAGGAAGGTTATTCATTGGTAAGTAAACCAGCATTATGTATTTAGAGTTTGTCAATAATTATTTAGGTGGGAAGTACATCTGAAACGTTTGCTTAATACTGTGTTTCAGTGTAGAGATCTATTCTAGTAACCACCGTTGTTAAGAGAAGATAATGGTGCTAAAAAAACCAATTGAAATTATTATAGCTCTATTAACTTTCTCTCTTCTGTGGGTGAGGGATGCATTTTAAATACTCAAATATTATGTTCACCTAAAGAAATGAGGTTTTTATTAATCTTTCAATCTAGAGTGGAAGACGAAATGTTGATTTGGATTTGGCATCATCACACAGAAAGAGGGGTGAGTTTTATTTTTTACCTAGTGATGTTAGTATTCTTTAAGTTAAAACGTGTTTGCAGTTCAATACAGTACATAATGGCAGTCAGGATGTTAAAACTGTATTTAAAATAACATTTAAAATAATTATTATTTCCTGTTTGTTGTGTTAAGTTGTTTCTTTTGTGGCGTGGTTATAGTATTTCCTAGGTTATAACTATTTATTCTAGTTTCTTGAATTGCAATGCTCTTTTGAAGCAAGTGAGGATTTCTGTGAGGTCAAGTGAATTATGAACTTTCTTTCTGTTTTCACTCGTGTGACTTGCTCTCCTGTGGTAGGGACCTGCAGCTGAGTTCTTCAAATTTTTGTTGGATTGAATGTAGAGTAGTCAGTGTTAGATGGGAAAGAACAAGTGGAGTCTTGAAGAACTGTAGGATCCGCTCCTCACTTCTCTCAGTTGAAGTTTATTATTCAACAAATTCAATTGTGTTTCCTTTTAGATGTGTTTTTTAGAATATCTTACTGCAGTTTGCAGCAGTCCCTTGAAAGTATTTGTTCTCTTAAGTGTGTCTCCATAAACTATATGAAGGAGGTTGACAAGCAGAGCTAATTGGAAAGCAAGGTTTTTCCTGAAGAAATTTCCTTCTATCACCATTGTGTTTGTCTGGTATGCTGTGCTATTTTGGAAAGTTAAGAGGCAATTTTCACAAAAAAAAAATGTCCTTAATATATGGACATGAGGTTCCTCCCATCTCTTCTTAGTAAGCTTACTAGAATGTAACCACACTAGTTGTTACAGGACTGTGGCCACACATGATGTTTCCAGTGGAGGTTTAGTAGGGTAGATTTATCCTCAACTATACATGGAGTATTTGATCCTCATGAAGTTGTCCTAATAATGTAGTGTGTATAGGGTATCAGGGAGTCCTTCTTTTGTAACAGGCAAGAGAGTAATTCCCTCTGGAGTGGATTGGCTTATTTTAGAACTTCTATTTATTAAATGCAGCAACTCATTATTCAAAATTCAGATCACATTTCCTTAATAATTGAATCTCATTATTGGCTATAGTCTGATTTTATGGTGTGAAAGCGGTTCCTGTTCATAAATTGCAATGTAGAAAACTAGCAGTAGAAAAACTACTAATACCGTACTTCTGTGGTCTTGCAGATGAGTGTGGAAGGAAAGCATTTTCTTTTCACTCAACATCTCTGCCACAGTCCAATCTTTAAACTAATTGCTTTCTTCATCTATTGTATCTATTCAGAATTACGACTGCAGTATTCCTACTTCAGCCTGAGGATCCTTTGGATATCTTGTTCCTTGCTATTATTTAATTATTTCTGAATTAGTAAACCTTTCTTTCCATTTCTGCAAAAAAAGTATTGTTTGATACTTTGTCCTGAGGGATGATGAGCACATCGATATTTTCCCCTCATATATAACCCCTTTGGGTTGTTTGTTGTTGTTTAGATTATTTTTTTATCAATTTTGCAGATCCAGAGAGTATGCCTGAAAACATTGTACCTATCCTGTACACTGCATTAGATGCTTAACAGTAAAGAATGTGTATTTACCAGTGCAATCATAAACATAGTTACAGAGAGATAAATGAGTGTCCTCCAGTCTTGGTTCTTATTTCATGTAAATCTTGGTTCAGTGAATTTCGGTGTGCTTGTGTGTACTGTAGTACTTCACTAACACAATTGGGCTACTTTGAAACAAGCAGCAACTTAAATCCAAATTAAATTAAAATAATTTTGTGTGCCTGTAATAATACGAGTTCTGCATTTTGAAATGGAAAGATTGTGTTTGAGTAAGGGATGTAAATGTGTCTTGGTGTGTGCATGTAACTGTGTTAAAAGGGATTATTTTTTTTCCCCTGAAAAAAAGGTGGAGAATTTAGAAAGTCTGTTACCTAGGCTATACTAATTCAAAACAAGAGTAAATATTTTTCCCCCAAACTTTGCTGCTTGATATATTGTTGTATTGATTGAGATAGGATCGATCATTTAAGTCTTAAATCAAAATAACGCGAGGAAGAGATTTATGAAATGTTACTTTCTGTTTCAAATGTCTGCTTTTGTCTTCTGATCCTTGTGTGGTGTAGTGTATTTACTCCTTTTTGGCCAGTTGAGCCCCAGAAAAAAGAAGAGCTTCAAGCAAGTAACTGATGGCATGTTTATTTTTTTGTCTCTATAGCTTCCCTACATATTTTATGTTTTATGAAGTGTGTATTGCAGCTGTGCCACATTCATTTAGAAAACTCATTATTACAAGCTGGCTTATAAGGACAAGTAAACATATTTTTTTTTTATTGTAAGCTTAAAGTTTATTCTTCTGTGCAGCTATTCATGTGATTGTAGAGGCTGATGGAAGTGCTAAGCTGCAATCAGTTCTGTGTAATTGATATTACACAGAATCAAGCTAAAGTTCTAATATACAATCATACTTTTGATTCTTTATTGATATTTAACATCTTAAAGGAAAACAAAATTACTTTGTCTTAGATTTGTGTGCCCTAATTGTTAAATGTTTTCAATTCTGAAATATACTGCTTTGACTTCTGACATATTTGGTTTTAAACTCTATACTTTGGTTTATAACTATTCTTATTTTATGTTTAATCTGCATCTCATAATTGTTGGACTTTTCTCCTAATTTGAAACAGTTTTACATTATTCTTTCATTTAAACATTCTTACACTTAAAATTTTTAGCTCATCTTTTTTTCAAATACAAAATATTTTATGTTTTTGTTAATATGTGGTGAGTTTTTTATTTAATTCATTATCAGTTTTATTCATTATCAAAACTAAATTTTCTTCTGATGTTCTCTTAATCCTTGAAAGGTCTCCTAAAGCTTATGATTTAAGACAATGATTTAAGACTTTTTTTTTCTTTACAAACCTTTTGATTCTGTGCTGTGCTTCATAGTTGGCACAGTATAGGGTAGGACAGTTAGAGATCAGGAAGCCAGTGTCACTTTGGGATGGACACAGGGCTTAAGGAAGCTTTTTAAATAGTTGTTGCTATGTAGGCAGCAGTTTGTGGACTTGGTAATGATTTAGCTACTCTTCCTATAGGAAATCTGAGGCTTGATTTATCCTCTTCTTTGGGCTCTGGTCACCATGCATACTCTAGGAGACTCCTTCCTGCATGAAGCTGAGAATTTTAGCACCCTTTTATTCTACTCTGTCTTAAAGCTTATCTTTCTCACCTGCCACTTCAGCATATAACTTTAGAACAAGTATTAAAAGAATTAATATTAAAATTAGAGTAAGGTGGTATCTCTCTCTACTTTTGTTTTAAATATTGTTACCAGGTTTAAATTCTAAAATTGAGTAATAGAATTTCTTTAAATTTTTTCCTAGTAAATAGGACAAAATAGATTGTTCTCTGTAAACCAGGTAATATTGCTGTGTTGGATAAAACGGAAGAAATTAGATTACATTTTGAAAAGTAGTGTTTAAATTTAATCGATTTTTATGATTTCTATGATTTATCTATTTATATTTAATCATGTTTATATGAGTGCTGTGAATTGGTTGTGATTCTCCAAGTTATACCTGTAGCTTGTTGTGCACAAACGACATTAATATTTAAAAATTATATGAGAGTAAGATAATTCAAACTAGAATTTTGAAGTGAATTTAAATATACACTAGTTTTCCATATAGGTCTTCAGACATTACCTATCTGTAGAGATGGAAGGTTCTTTTGCTCAGGGTCTGCCCTCTTGTAATACCTTGCATAGCTCCAAATCAGCTAACAGCATTTACAAAAACCATAAAATCAA
This sequence comes from Calidris pugnax, assembly GCF_001431845.1. Lineage (NCBI taxonomy): Eukaryota > Metazoa > Chordata > Aves > Charadriiformes > Scolopacidae > Calidris > Calidris pugnax. Next base: position 1,870,614 of record NW_015090862.1, read on the forward strand.
CTTGTATTGATATGTATATTTGGTGATAAAGGTATGACTTCAGTGACATTGCACTCATTTGTGCCAGAGGTAGAGTTCTAGCAAAACTCTTTTGTAAATGAGATAAAATATATGTTGATAAGTAGGTTCCAGTGCTGCAGATTGATGACTGATGCTCGTTTGAAGAAGTACATTTCTTATTGCTGGTAAGGTTTCAGGTAGTGTAATGACATGACAGTGTAATAGGAAATACTTGAAAATACCTGTGAAATTGCCAGATGATGAAGAAATATATCTAATACATGCTATAGATAGTATTTAATATACATTTATGTCTTTATCTTGAATCATAACAAAGTAAATGCTGTTAGTCTAGAATAAAAGTTTTCTGTTCCCTTATTTCATCCAAAATAATATTGTGTTTTTTCAAAGCTGTAACATATATAGTGGCTTGATTGTAACTAAAAAAAGCACACTTGTTTTGTGGTTAGCCCTTAAAAGAAATATCTAAGGTGCACAATTTCTGTTGTAGCAGATCTTTTCTTTACGATTTTGTCATTTAGCTGCAAAGCATTTTTATTCAGTGTTCTAGCTTAAAGCTGAGCAGTCTGAGTGGCTTCTATCTTTTTGTTTTCTCACTTGGCAGCGTGTTGCAATACTGCTTAACATAATTAAAAAAAATACAGCCTTTCCTGTAGGGAAATTGCTGTAAATTTAAATCAAGTGTTTTGCTCAAAGTTGCTTAATGCATGGTATGAGTAACATGAATATCCCATTTCCCACCTGTATGAATAGCAGCAGATCAGTCTTTACCTACTGTCAAAATGGGTTTTGTGGTGAACTGGAATTTATGAGACTTCATTATGTATATCTTTAGGAGCAATACACAGTCAAGTGGAACCTTTAAGTGATTCATGGGCTCGACTGAAACACAGCAGAGATTGGTTATACACTTCCTCCTACTCATTTGTTGAGTCCGATTTTGATCTCTCAAGATCCCTTGGAGTTCATACTTTGATTGAGAATGTCGTCAGCTTTGTGAGTGGAGATGTGGGAAACTCACCAGGATTTAAGGAACCAGAGGAGAGTATGTCCACCAGTCCACAAGCATCAATAATTGCAATGGAGCAGCAGCAGTTGAGGGCTGAAGTAAGTTTCAGTTTAACACCTTTTCTTATTCTTCATACATTATCCTAATTTCCTGGGTTTTTAAAAAAGATTGTCCAATTTTTGTATTTTCTGCTGAAGTATGTTAACTGGAACAGCGAACTTTATGTAAAAAAAACTCCAAACCAAAAAAAAGCATCAATGAGCTGTATATTAAGGACATTTTTCCTCTCTTTTCTGCTGAAGTATGTTAACTGGAACTGTGAACTTTATGTAAATAAACTCCAAACCAAAAAAAAGCATCAATGAGAAAACAGCTACTTCATTTGTTCTCACTTACGATTGAAGATGATCTAATTCTAATTTCTAAGGATGCTTGCTACTTACTTAATACTGTCTTTTGCCTGCCTTTATTTTTAGCTTCGTTTGGAAGCACTTCATCAGATTTTAGTGCTTCTATCAGGGATGGAGGAAAAAGGCAGTGTGCCATTAATGGGAAGTCGACAAGTACCGGGATTTCAGTCGTCTTCATTGCTTACTTCTGTCAGACTACAGTTTCTTGCTGGGTGCTTTGGTTTGGGCACTGTAGGACATGCAGGCACCAAAGGAGAGAGTGTAAGATTGCATCACTACCAGGTACGCACTTTAATCCTTTCTGCTGTTTCAGTAACTGGATGATAAAAATGTATCAGTGCTTTTAATATTCACTTCTTTGACCCAGGATGGTATCAGAGCAGCTAAGAGAAGTATTCAAATTGAAATCCAAGTGGCTGTGCACAAAATTTACCAGCAATTATCTGCTACGTTAGAAAGAGCTCTGCAAGCTAATAAGCATCACATAGGTAAGTGAAAACAAGATTTGCAAAATAAGTCCTCTAATAGCATCACAACAGCTTTTATGTTTTAACAAAGCAGAATTTGATATTAGTGACCAGAATTCACTGAAGTATCTGTCTGAATTCTTTTCCTGAGAGAGAAGCTTTTTAACCTTTTTCTGTATTAATTTTCTTCAAGTGTTAGCCCTTTTTATTTTAACACTTAAGTATTGTCAACCTTTCTATTCCACATACCATAATCTTCCACAGTCACCCATGCCTTTGGCACTTCAAAGTGTTTTTTAACTTTTTCAGGGATAGGGAGTTTTCTGAAGAGATGAAGTCTCCCTGTTTTTTTTATTTTGTTCAAGTGAGCTTTCTTTAAACCCAAAACCAAGGAACAGGGCATCTTGCCTGTTTTGGAAGCCATTTCTTGTGGCCTTCTCTACCCAGATATTGTTGTGTGCTTTTATCCATAAGGGATATCTGGAACTCTGCACCTCTTTGTGCCTTCGTACATGCACTGAGTGAGAGCTTCAGTACAGAAGAGAGTTATATAATTTAATTTGTTGGTAGAGCCTAATGGACACTGTTACCTGAGTCATTTTGTTGGTTCACTTACAATTGAAATGGAATTGAAAGAAATTTCTTGAGAGTCAAATTGAAGTGCAAGTAGAAGATTTAATATTTCACCCAGTTACACATACCCTAGAGAGAAAATTGTGGTTTGAGATTTAGCCTCAGAACATAAACATCACAAGCTAGATCTGAATGATACTCTTCTTTGACAACTTTGACATAGAGGTTGCATTGAGTTAAAGGGGGCTACGATGGTACATCAGAAAGACTACTTCAAAGAGTCTGACAAAGAAGGCTCTTCTACTTGATAATTTAACTCATTACATTTTATTTAAAAAATAATCTGCTGTTCTTTTGCCTTAGTATTCTTACCCTAAACAGCTTATTAATTAAAAAAACCTTTATTTTAATCTTAGAAGCACAACAGCGTCTTCTGTTGGTAACAGTCTTTGCTCTAAGTGTGCACTATCAGCCTGTTGATGTCTCCTTGGCCATTTCCACTGGTCTGCTCAATGTGCTATCCCAGTTGTGTGGCACAGACACCATGTTAGGACAACCACTGCAGTTGCTGCCCAAAACTGGTATTTCTCAGCTCAGCACAGCTTTGAAAGTAGCCAGTACAAGACTGCTTCAGATCCTCGCTATCACCACGGGGTAAGTATGGCGCGCTCCCTTGCTTCCAGAAAACTTGCTCCTTAAGCTTCTCAGCACCCTTTAAAAATACCGGAAATGAATCCTTTGATTCCAAAGATTGGACAGTTTTAAAGTCTTAAAAATAGGGTTCAAATAAGAATAATATGCCAAGTATATGGTGGAGGATGAGGAAAAATAACCTGCTGCAACCGAATGAATTAGAATTGTTGATGTGTTAGGCCCAGTTGTCACTTGCACTGAGCTTGTAGTTGTGTCTTTTATGTTACTATGTTCCTTGGATCAGCTCTCAAATACTCTTATATTTACTTTTTTGTGTATGTGTATAGAACCTATGCTGACAAACTGAGCCCAAAGGTGGTCCAGTCTTTGCTGGATTTATTATGCAGTCAGCTGAAGAACTTGTTATCACAAGCTGGTGTGATGCTTATGGCCTCCTTTGGAGAAGCAGAAGGTGAGGAAGATGAAGTAGAATCAAAAAAGACAGATTCAAATGGGGATAACGAGAAGAGAGACTTCAGAGGTAATTATCTTGCATCGTTTCTGTTACATTTTTTAAATACCAGAAAACTTACACCACTGAATGCTGAGACTGTCATTCACTCTGCCGTATTGATTATTGTGGCGTCATTCTTAACTCTGTAAATTAGATTAAATAAAGTCATCAAGTATTTTTGTGCTCAGTTCAGATTTATGTAGGCTTGATACATAATTTAAAGGTAGGAGCAGGTTGAGAATCAGAATTACTCCGTCTGGTTTGGTATGAGGAGGAGAATACTGTTTTCCTCAATAAGTGAGTGATTGGTAGTAGAGGTTTTCATAAATGCAGTCATAGAAATTTGATTGTCTAAGTTCCAAACTGCAAATAAATATAGCTTAATTCAGGAAATAGTTGTATTTGCTTTGTATTATGCAGTTTTGCAGTCTGAACAGATGGGAAGAGGTTAACCCTACCCTGTCATACTAAAAAGATTTGCAACAGAAGATTTTCTGAAATACTAGTATCTTCACATAATTTGCAGTCTCTTAATGGGGAGTTTGAATTGCTGTGGAAAGTCTGTATTTGAAGAAATTTTAAATTGTAGCTTGGTTTTTGATGTACGTATGTTTTTAGTTGTGCTTACAACTGTCTTCTCTTATAAATAGTGCAATGGTTGATGAATTCATAAGATAATTAATTCAATAGAAATTAGGATATGAGGTCTTCTCTTTCCACAAATGTTTTCTTGGTAAAACTGCCTTGGAATACAAATTAGGGATATGTTTATGGGTAGATATGCCTTGAAGGTAGCTGCAGCCTGTGGAGAGCCCATGCAGGAGCACGATTCTGGTGGGAACTGTGGCTTCGGGGGGTTACACGCTGGAGCAGTCTGTTCCTGAGGGACTGTGTCCTGTGGAAAAGGATCCACAGTGGAGCAGTTCTTGAAGGACTGCAGCCCGTGGGAAGGACCCATTATGGAGCAGGAGTTGTAGAAACAAAGTGATCCGAAGGGATCACAACCCCCTTGTGTTCCTGATTCCCCTGCTCCGCTTGAGGGTGGAAGGTAGAAGAGTTAGGAATTAAATCAAGCCTGGGAAGAAGAGGTGGGTGTGGGGAAGGTGTCTCAATTTTGCCCTTGTTTCTCACTATCCTACTCTTATTTCTGATTGGCAATAAATTAATCTTCCCCAAGGTGAATCTGTTTAGCCTGTGAAGGTAATTGGTAAGTGATCTCACTACCCTTATTTTGACCCACAAAATTTTCATCTTATTTCCTTCTGATCTTGCTGAGGCACAGAAGTGAGAGAGCAGCTTGGTGGGCACCCATCAGCCAGCCAAGGAAAACAGCCAGCCATCTTGTAATAACTGATCATTTTATTTTTACTTACAGAACAGTTTATTGCCAGTAATCAAGAAATGCTGATAAGGTTGTGATAATAAAGTTGTAAATGAAAACTTCTACTTTAACTTCCTAGCTGCCCTCCGGAAGCAACATGCAGCGGAATTGCACTTGGGAGATTTTCTTGTTTTCTTACGTCGAGTTGTGTCTTCAAAAGCAATTCAGTCAAAAATGGCATCTCCAAAGTGGACAGAAGTACTTCTTAACATTGCTTCTCAGAAGTGCTGCTCAGGTATGATCTTTTCAAAATGTGCTTAATGGTTGCTTGCATTTCTGAAGTGCAGTTCCTGAAAACCGGTCCTGTTAGAACATGTATTACATATTGAACAATTGCAACTAACTTCAGTAGAAGTACACACAAGTTACACTTGGGAGAATTGTGCTCTGCTGGCACGCAGCTGGCATCAGAGGTGTGTGCCTGATGCAGAAGTTACTGTCAGATTATTAAACATACTGTTCCATCTTTAGGAGTTCCCTTGGTTGGCAATTTGAGGACTAGACTTCTTGCACTTCATGTACTGGAAGCTGTATTACCTGCTTGTGAATCTGGCGTTGAGGATGATCAAATGGCTCAGGTCTTTATATTTTGTTATAAGCTTTTACACGTTTCTTCAGAAAGTCTCATTAAGCTTTTAAATGTTTCATAGGTTTGTTCAGAATCCAAATCAAGTGAGGTTGGTGTAGATACTTGCTTATCTAAGAGCACTAAATATTTTGACATCTTTACCTACAAAGAAAGTAAAACAATATAGTACTATTTATTGTCCTCATCTTGGATTTAAAATGATCTGAATTGTATTCTAATACACCAGGTTGTTGAACGATTATTCTCACTTTTGTCTGACTGCATGTGGGAGACTCCAATCGCTCAGGCTAAACATGCAATTCAAATAAAGGAGAAAGAACAAGAAATGAAGCTACAGGTAATGATGCTTTTACTTTCTCTCTTGATTGAATGCAGCTGAGTTACGTTTACCACAAATACTTTGTCCTATTTCTGATAGAAGCAAGGAGAGTCTGAAGATGAAGATGAGAATCTTCCCATACAGGAAGTGTCCTTTGATCCTGAGAAAGCTCAGTGCTGCATAGTGGAGAACGGGCAGATTCTAACTCATGGAAGTGGAGGTAAAGGATATGGTTTAGCATCCACCGGAGTTACTTCTGGCTGTTACCAGTGGAAGGTAGGTTTCGTAAAAGTGTATTTCTTAACCTCTCTTACTTTGTTTTGGAAATTACTGATTTATAAACAACAGTTACCTGCATTTTTTCCCTTATGACAACATTCTTGAGTAAGTAACAATTTGGCGGTGTTAGGTTTCCAGTTGGATTTGATGATCTTAAGGGTATTTTCCAACTTAAATGATTCTGTAATTCTATGATTTTCAATTCAAAGTGAAGAGTTCATGGCTGATATGGAGCACAGCCGTTTGGGTATTTCAGTACCCAGATTGGAGTGAATATGTATTGTGTATGTGTAGAGGTGATGGTACCTGTCCCTAAGATCCGTAGTCAGCACAAAGGTGCATTGTCGTGCAAAAGTTACCTGCTGAAATATGTAGATACTGAATTTTTTCTTTAGAAAAACATTTCACAAACCATTTCCTTTTCTTGCAAAAATACACATCATTCTGACTGACAAGACCAGATTTAAATACGTCATCTTAAGAGTGATTTTTGGGGGAATGTAGATACATACACAGTTGTAATCCTTGTTAGTACCATCTTTGAGCATTACGCTTTTACTTTTCTAATGGGAATCTGTGTTAGTCACTGTGAATGGGAAGAGTCAAGCTTACTTATTTCTGTAATACTATTTTTAGCACTTGTAACCCAACTTCCGGGTGTTTACATTTTGAGTCTGGAAAAAGCACAACTTATTTATGTATTTGCATACAGTTTTCTTAGTTACTAGTATGTTAAGTTTAAGTGATTTGGTAATGACTGACCTTACACACCAAGACGTCATTTTAGAGGTAGAGCGTGATTTTAGCTTATTAGCTTATTATTTTTTACTTATTAGAAGCATCCTGAGTAAAACAGAAGTATACCTAAATATAAGCAAAGTAAATTTTCATTGCTTTATTGTGTTAAAATGTATATTCTTGACCTTTTTCCTTGTCTGTTTTGTTTTGCCTGCCAGTTCTACATTGTGAAGGAGAATCGAGGCAATGAAGGCACATGCGTAGGAGTTTCCCGCTGGCCAGTACACGACTTTAACCATCGCACTACCTCAGATATGTGGCTGTATAGAGCCTATAGTGGTAACCTTTACCACAATGGAGAACAGACTTTGACTCTGTCCAGCTTTACCCAAGGAGATTTCATCACATGTGTATTAGATATGGAAGCAAGAACTATTTCCTTTGGTAAAAATGGAGAGGTATTAAACATTAATTGTTTTTTGGAGCAGTAATTTGACATGGATGTTTTTTATAACGCTAAGCATGATAGTTAAGATGTGTGCCAGTTTCAGTACTTACAAGAGTTATAACGCAGGTAGAAGTTTTCATGTTTTTGCTTGTTAAGGTGTTCTGAATTTGGGTTTTTTTGGTTTTGTTTTTTAATTAGGAACCAAAACTAGCTTTTGAAGATGTGGATGCAGCGGAATTGTACCCTTGCGTTATGTTCTATAGCAGTAATCCAGGAGAAAAGGTAACTTAAATGTTCATCTGCATAGGTGTGCTGGGCTTGGGTGGGATAAAGTCAGTATTGTTCGTAACAGCCCATATGGTGCTATGTTTTGGATTTATGACCAAAACATTATTATAAGGTTTTAGTCCCTCAGCATCTCACTTTGTCCCTTCTGGTTCTGTTCCCCATCCTGCTGGGGGGAGAGATCGAGTGGCTGTGTGGGCCTTAGCTGCCTTCCCAGGGTTAACCCTCAACAATAGGTTGCAAGTTTATCCTTTCCCTTCTGTTCTCCTCTTTGTCAATGTTATGGATGTTGGGGCTTTTGAGGATAGGGGTGGTAGTTAACAAGTGCTGAGGATGTCACTGATTATTCGTTTTGGTTTATGACATACATAGCACTACTTACTTGCACACTAGCTAAACTTTTCATAAATTCCTATATTGTGCAATCTGTTGTAAATTTAGTATGTAATTTTTTATTTAGAATTGATTTACAGGCTTAATGTTCCACACACAAAACTGCATTCCCCAGAAACCAGGGAGAATGTGTTATTAGGAATTCTAGATAGTCTCATGTAAGAAACCATGGACTGTTGTAATTTCAGCATCCTTGAGTTTGAAGGGGTGCAAGTTTTGGTCAGTGTTAAGGTGGATTTCCTAGGGATCCCAGGCAAAAATGACAATGCTAGTAATTTTTTTATTTAGCAGGGGACTCCTGTGTTTATAAAATGAACTTCTTTGGGTACTTTGAGAAGATAACTTTTAAACTGTTCTCTTTAAACACTTAGGTGAAAATCTGTGATATGCAGATGCGTGGTACACCAAGAGATTTGCTACCCGGTGACCCCATCTGTAGTCCCGTTGCTGCAGTACTGGCAGAAGCCACTATCCAACTCATTCGTATCCTTCATCGCACAGACCGTTGGACACACTGCATCAATAAAAAAATGATGGAAAGACTGAATAAAATTAAAACATGTCTTAAAGAAGCAGGCCAAAAGCTGAAGAAAAGTCGCTCAATTCAGAGTCGAGAAGAGAATGAGGTGAGAGAGGAGAAAGAAAATAAAGAGGATGAGAAGAGCAAACACAGTAGGCACGGTCTGGCCGACCTTTCAGAACTGCAGCTGAAGATGCTCTGTGTGGAAGTGTGGCCTGTTCTAGCAGTAATTGGTGGAGTTGATGCTGGTCTTAGAGTTGGAGGTCGGTGTGTACACAAGCAAACTGGACGTCATGCCACCTTGCTTGGAGTAGTGAAGGAAGGCAGCACATCTGCCAAGGTCCAGTGGGACGAAGCAGAGATTACTATCAGGTATAGTATGCTCATTTCCTACACTTTTCACAATCTAGTGGTGTTTTGTGCTTGGAAATCTTCAGAAGTAACATATGTTTTATGTTAGCCATGGTAATAATTATTTTATGCTTAGACTTCAAAATTTGACTTTTCAAAGTAAACAAATATTATCAGTTAAATTTTTATGCTATCTAGTAATAAAATACCTTGTAATAGTTTTGAATTGATGAGCACCACCAGACATCTTAGATTTGGCCTCTAGGTTTCAGAGTTGGGATGTGACCAGCTTGCCAGTTTTCCTAGATTTCAAATGTGTGGTGCTTGTTTTAGAATTGGTATGTATTGGCTAACTAAAACTTTTTTACTGTCTTAATTTACTACAGCTTCTTGGTTCTGTCTGTACAGAACAGAAGTTTTTACTGGGGGTTAGTGTGTGTGGGTATTTTTGTTGTAAATGGTGAACCTTTTTTCTGAAGAGAGACCTGATAGGTTTTATCAGAATTGAGAACAGGAGTCTTTGCTACATTGGCATTCCCTTCTTAGGGGACTGGAAATTGCTCTGTGGGGCTTAAGGAATGGTTAAGGTCAGGACATGGGAGGGTTCTCTCTTCTTAATGGTAGGTTTGGATGATGGTATTCAAATTAATGCTGCTTCGAGTTAGTGTTTGATCATTCTCCAGCCTGCTCTAGAGAGCTGCAGGAATGCTCCTGTATTAGGTGTTGATCTGCAGATGATGGTGAGAACTGGGAAGGAGGCTGGAAGGAGAGACTCCTTTTCCCACCTCTCTTGCAGACGTATCTTCAGAGGGAAGGCACTTGGAAGGAAACTGAAATGAAGCTAGTGGCTTCCCTGGGCTCTCTGGTGCTCTCACAGGAATTGCCTGTGTTTTTGTGTGGAAAAGACTTAATTCACTAAATTTCTTAAACTTCTTCTGCCTGTAGTTTTTAAAAAGTCACTGTCACCTCTGGGTAATCTGTCCTGACATAACCAGGAACAATTGCCACAAGCCACCAGTAGTGTGCTCCTTGTGATAATAGTTAAACAGGAATGTGAGCTCAATCAAAGCTTTTCCTTAATGTGAAAAAAGTTTAGAAGTGTTTACTTTCCAAGCTTTTATACCTATTCACAAATTCAGCTCAGGTATGATGATAAAATTTGGCTTACAGTAGTTTTTCCTAGTAGAAGTCTATTACATGTTTCTAAATAATACAACAGAAACCTGTCAGCACAGAATTGATAGCTTCTGTGATGCTTCTGGGTTTTAATGCTGCTTGTTGCAAACCTGTGCATGCTTTGCTGCCTTTGCTCTGATACCATATCTCCCCATTTTCTGATCATAACCTCATTTTCCCCTGTTTACATTTAATTTTTAGAATTGGTTTGTTTATTTTATCAAATATATTTTACATCTTACTTTGCCTACATTATTTCCTGTACTTTCCTCCTGTCTCTCCCTCACTTGCTTTTTCCTGTGTCATTCTGATCTTTATTAAAGCTTCCCAACTTTTTGGTCGCCTAGTGATACCCCATTGTATAATCTGGAGCCCTGTGAACCACTGCCTTTTGATGTTGCAAGATTTCGTGGGCTGACAGCTACTGTGTTGCTGGACCTTACCTATCTGACTGGTATCCATGAAGATATGGGAAAGCAAAGCACCAAGAGACATGAGAAAAAACACAGACGTGAATCTGAAGATAAAGGGGAAATGGACCAGAAAACGGAGGGCGATGCTGGATCAGACACACGATTAGGACAAAGTGCTGAGGATAACAAAGGACACAGTGCTACAAGCTCTAAGTCAGAAAACGAAATTGCTTCTTTTGCTTTAGAACCATCAACACTAGGCATGGAATCCCAACACCAACCTGCTGAAGGAAGAAAAAAGAATCATGAACATACTCCAAGAAATCACGATATAGTGCAGTCAGAAATCAGAGCAGTGCAGCTGTCTTATCTTTATCTTGGTGCTATGAAGTCACTTAGTGTTCTTCTTAGTTGTAGTAAATATGCTGAACTGCTGTTAATACCAAAAGTCCTGGCAGAAAATGGTCACAACTCTGATTGTGCTAGCTCTCCAGTTGTTCATGAAGACGTTGAAATGCGTGCTGCCCTGCAGTTCCTCATGCGGCACATGGTGAAACGGGCAGTCATGCGCTCACCCATCAAAAGAGCTCTAGGACTGGCAGACTTGGAACGAGCACAAGCCATGATCTACAAATTAGTGGTTCATGGGCTGCTGGAGGATCAGTTTGGAGGCAAACTTAAACAAGGTACATTTTCAGAATTACCTAAGTGTAGTGCTAAATTGGTTTTTTTTTATTTCTATTAAAATTAATAGTATCAATGATAATAAAAATAGCATAATCTTGTAATTTTGTAGTGGTTATATTTCAGAGGAAACGTAATTGGACAGAAAAATTTTACAAAGTTTTGTAGATATAATACTGATTTTTTTGCCTTTTCCCCAATTCCCTAGTTTAATAAAAAGTGAATTCATATCAGTCAGTCAGAAATAGAGAAGTTTCTAATTTGTCTTTAGTACTTTTTAGAAATAAGAAGTTCCATATATACTTGTCAGAAGGATTTGTATGAGATGTGAATATCATAAAGTTCACTGTTACAAAGTGTGATTGTATGTGTGTGTATGCTCAGGATCTAAGTAACCTATGTTTCTGTCTGTAAAAATCTCTAAATCAGTTGTGAGGTTTTAGGGTTTAATTTTATGGATTTTTTTTCTGAGATATTTGGCACTGAGCTGACAGAAGCTGAAGATACAATGTGAATAATTCCTTTTCTTCTTAAAAATATATGTATTACATTCTACATCTTCAGGGAAACTATTTAAATCAGTTTAAACAAAGAAAAAATATCTAAAATATTAAAGCTAATTACTGTGCTATCTGGTTCTTTACTGTCCTAAGGACACCTTCAAAACCAACCAAAAACCACTTCAAAACTCTGTTACTTAAACAGCTGAGTTAAAAATAGCTTTATAGTTAATCAGCTCTATTTCCATGTCTGGGAATTCTTTCCCTTTTGCCTAAGAGAATAGTCCCAGCTGTTACAGTCATAAATTAAATCTAAATATCCTAAGATCTAACCAAGTAAATGGCTTCTGTTATCATCAGGAAAGAGTATTTACCTTGTATCGGTGTGACAACAGTGAGAGCTGATAGACTGATTTCTTTACATCAGTCCATGAGTTATTGGCAGAAGTATTTGCGTGGTGTGCACTTCTGCACACCCCTTTCTTTGGGGGGAATTTTAAATAATGATAGTTATTTTTGTTAGTTTAGCCACAGCTACTATTTTGCTCTACACAATTATATTAAAGTTCCTGTGACATCCTTTTTTCTGTTGCAGAAGTGGATCAACAAGTAGAAGAAGGGGATCAGTCTCAGCAAGCCCAAACACCAGTTACAACCAGCCCTTCTGCTTCTAGCACAACATCTTTCATGAGCAGCTCTCTGGAGGACACCACCACTGCCACTACTCCAGTAACTGATACTGAAACAGTGCCAGCTTCAGAATCACCTGGTGTTATGCCCCTCAGTCTCCTTAGGTAAAATACCTTTATTTTCAGCACATATTATTTTGTAGGTGTAGGGAACGAATTGTGTGGTTTATATGCAATATATGTCTTTAGCTGTCTAAGCCTTTGAAAATACCAATGTTTGTATTTACTGTCAAGAACTGCCTCTGCAGTGGACAGAGTTAAATTTATTGTTTTGCCTTGCGGGATGTGTTACTAGAAATAACAAGCTGTTAAGCTTTTAATACACACTGTACATATATGTAACATCTGAATTCTTTACGACAGCCAAAAATACCTTCCTTATATTGTCCTTCAGTTCTCATGTTTATTTGATTTAGTTTAAATTACAAATCTCTGAAATTCTGTCTTTTTAATAAACAGTTCTTGATTCTCAAACTAAAGTAGGTCTTGATTTGTTGTTAAGGTCCTGCAAGTTAAGACCTTGTTTTATCCTACCCTCACATACTGAAACGGAGGTGAGATAAAGCTAGTTAACCTGCAGGGGCTTTTTGTGATGTAGAAGAAAACCTGCTTTACATTGTGTAGAGTCCTGTTCTAAGTTTATTAATTCTGTTGCTGTATCTGACCTCTGGTTGTAGAGGTTTTGCAGATATAATTTGACAAAAGCCAGATCAATGTCCTGTTACCAGGACAGTGAAAGTAAAATACTCACTCACCTGATGTATTAGTCAGACTGAGTTCTGAACAAAGCAGGGAAATGGGAAGTGTTAACTTATCTTTTATCTCCTAGGATAGCTCTTGGTCTGTGAGGGCTTTTTTTAGGTACACGCTTAAAATTTAACTTTCCAGGCAAAGGTGGTAGGAATGAGCTGTTCCTATGGGGTTTTTCTGCCTGCCTCAATGTACACATTGTGCCTTACCCTTGCAAAACTCAGTTGCTGTGAAATATGATTTGCCAAGTGCACTCTAATTTGATGTTTTTCTTGTCAAACCTTTTTCAGCATATCTCTTTTTAATGTAAATGTATAATGTCCTTTTCTTAAAGACAAATGTTCTCCAGTTACCCTACCACAACTGTGCTTCCGGCACGACGTGCTCAGACTCCTCCAATATCCTCTTTACCAACATCTCCTTCAGATGAAGTTGGAAGGAGACAAAGTTTGACTTCGCCTGATTCCCAGTCTGCCAGGCCTGCCAATCGCACAGGTAAACTTCTGGTCAAAATAGATAGAAATGGGGGAAAAGTTAGTAAATTTGCGGAAGTTCAGTGTAGTTTTTAAAGACATTGAAAACCAACAGGATTTCCTTTTAATGCAACAACATACAAAGCATTGTTGGAAACCTAATGACTGTCTTAAGACAAAAGTCTATAGAATGTCTTACTGTAGACTTTATCAAGTAAATTTAGTTTTTAAAAGCTGTGGAATGGATTACAAACTATGTATATAAAATGAGAATCCAGTAGAGTTGGTAATTATTTCAAAATATTATCCAATTTGGGCTTGTTTCCTTGGTTCTGTGCCACTGCGGTGTTTGCTGCACTAATTTTGTAGCTTTTGTTAGATGAGAAATACATACACCAGTGCAGCTCCTTCCAGTTAGTCTTGTTTAATGAGATAGAAAGGGCTGTCCAGCCTTCATGGGCTCCTTGTGTTTCTGTCTGGACACATGAGAAGGTATGGGAGGCTTCTGTTCACAGAAGTTTTATTATTCCTGCACTGAACAATTCAAACCAGAAACGTGCTCTATTCCAGCGTACGTGCAGAGTAGGGTAGCCAGGAGGCTGAGCAAATTGCTGCTTGAGAATCTTGGGCTTCAAAAGAGCCCAAACGAGTATTGTGATGCAAAGGAGATAATACTAAAAAGAAAAATACAAGTCCATACACATGCGGGTTTGTATTAAATGAATACAAGAGATTGAGTTAAAGCGTATTCTCCAGATTTCATACTCAGGGCCGAGAAACAAAATCCATACTTTAAAATTCCTGGCTGATAAAACTTTTTATTCTTGCTCTTATATCTGTGCTATTGATTGGGTCTTTCAGCTGTTTCATAGTAGTTGTTGCATTTTGTTTTGCATAGTAGTTTGCTCAGTTTCACATCTTTTTACCTTCTTTTAAATTTTTTTACAAGATGATTTGCATCTAGTCGTGATACAGTCTTTACAACAGTGTTTGCTAGTACATTGTTGATGCCTTCGTTGATCAGACCTCACTTTCATGGCAAATAAAGAAACTGTATTTTTGGGCAGTAAATGACCTTTTAAGAGTCCCTTGAAAGACTCTTTGCACAGAAATGTAGCCATCATCTGCAGAGAGATTTTTCTGATATGTCACCAGTTTAGTTGAGCTTGCTTTCTGTAGAGGAATTTCTATTGGTGTGATCTCATAATATTTGGGAACCTTGACGATTTGGAAAAGGATAGCTTTGTTTAGTCTACAATTAGGTAATTTGATACAGTTTTAAAGGGAAATAAGCGTATTAGAAATATCTTGGAAGAAAGAGTTCTTTGAATATCATCAGTAACCTACTTGATTAAACAGAGGATTAGATCATATGTATGTTACCAATAAGAATGAACACACTCTAGTTTCCTACTAGAGTAAGTGTCCTACTTTGTGGAAAGTATTAGAGAGGAAAGTTGTTGAGGGCAATTATTCCCTTATTTGAATCTAGTATATCAAAGTAAGGTCTGGTAAAGTTAACACTAAAGAAAGATTTACACATTTTACATTTAACATTTTCTGTCTTTGAAGCTTTGTCTGATCCAAGCAGCCGACTTTCAACATCCCCTCCTCCTCCTGCAATTGCTGTTCCATTATTAGAAATGGGATTCTCCCTCAGGCAAATTGCAAAAGCTATGGAAGCTACAGGTAATCTATAACTACCTCAGTTTAAATTGAAAAATTAGATAAATATGAAACGCTTTTTTCCAATGGAATACTTAATTTTTAAGTCATATAACCATTTATGGGGGAAAAAATGGGATTTTTCACCATTAATGGTATAATACAATTCTAAAGTGTGATTTTTCTGCTTTCAGGTGCCAGAGGAGAGGCAGATGCACAGAATATCACAGTGCTGGCCATGTGGATGATAGAGCACCCTGGAAACGAAGATGATGAAGAGCCCCAGTCAGAAGGGACTGCAGATTCACGACATGGAACAATAGTCTCGGGAAGCGGTGGAAAATCTAGTGATCATTGCTATTTGCAGTCACCAGGTGATATCCCTTCTGCTGATGCCACTGAAATGGAGGAAGGCTTCAGTGAAAGGTAAAATGCAGTTCTCTTCTAATTGCTTGTAATCTGTTGCTGAAACAGAAAATCTCACAAGTTCGTTGTTGCTGACAGAACATTTGTACTGCCACTTTTGAATTTTGTTTACATGAGTAAAAGCAAAGATGCAATTAAATGAGGTGTACATGGTGCACAGTGCACACAAGTGGGGAATTACGTAACTGAGCATCCTTCCTTCAAAAAAAAGAGGAAGGAGAAACAAAAAAAATGAGGGCACGTAGCTTACATTTTACCTAAAAGACCTAGTAACAAAGCAGAATTTCATTGGAGTATTTTTTTTTCTTCAGTGTATTCATGAAGAGGTACTTTTCTCCTTATTTCTTTTTCAGTGAATTCTTGGTTTGTCCAGAGAGGAGGAAACTGAATTGAAGTTTAAATTCTCACCTTCGCAACCTTAGATCTAAATTTTCTATTAAACAGGGAGTTTAACAATTGTTTTTCTTTTGTTCTGTAGTGATTCTGTTTTTAAGTGACACCTATTAGGAACCATACCAGCTTCTTTATTAATAGGGAGGATGACAATTAGAAGATATATTTTGAGAATTATTTTGTTGAGGTTCCTTGATCCTATTGAAATACGCATTTTTAAGTTTTCTCAGTTATTCTGTCCCAGGTAAACTGTCATTGCACAGAGAACTCGCAGATTTCAATTGGGAGAAATAAACTAAGCAACAGGCGTTACTAAGTAACTTAAATTCATGTTTTGCAAAAGATTTTGGGTAAAAGAGGGAATGACTGAGGCAGCAACAAAAGAAATGTTGATTTTATTTCTTTTAAAATGCGAAGAAACCTAGTTCGAGCTGTAGTTGACATTGACAGCATAAAACGAGTGCTCTCCCAGAATTGTGCAATCCTTGGGCACTATGCAAGCATTGAATAGATACTGACTTTGCATCTAATTTGCTTGAGGTAAATCTCACAGTCAAAAAAACGATAAACGCTTACTGCAGTGGAACTAAAAATTCTTGAATTCCAAATTCTCTTTTTTTTGTTTCCTTCCATTAAAGGAAGAAAAAATTGCCAATAAATACGATCTTAATATTTTTCCTTACTTACTGTATGTGGCCATTAATAACTTGGTTTGATTTACCTGTAAATTACAAATTCTTGTAGCCCTGATAATATGGATCACGTGGATAATGCAGCTTCTGCAAGTGGACCTCCCTCTAGAAGTCGGTCAGCTGTGACAAGAAGACACAAATTTGATTTAGCTGCCCGAACATTGCTAGCACGGGCTGGTAAGTACACTGAAAGGCTTCCAAGGTCTTGGCTTACCCAGTAAATGAAGAGGGCGTGGGTACTTAGCAGGAAAGTTCCAAAACTCTCCATTATATATGTGAATCAGTGTATATTTAACATGTTTTATGTGGCAGTAAGTAGATTATGTTTAGCAGAAGAGTTAAAAGCAAAAGGAAGTTTAAAGTACAGTCATGTTTATTACATGCAAAATAATAAAAGTACTACTTTCCTTTCCTTTTTTTTTTTTCCCTTGAGCGGGATTATACCGCTCTGTGCAGGCCCACAGGAACCAGAGTCGAAGAGAGGGGATATCATTGCAGCAAGATCCAGGGGCACTTTATGACTTCAACTTGGATGAGGAGTTGGAAATTGACCTGGATGATGAAGCGATGGAAGCTATGTTTGGGCAAGACCTGGCTAGTGATAATGATATTCTGGGAATGTGGATCCCAGAGGTATTGGATTGGCCTACCTGGGTGTGTGTGACTGCAGCGGGGGCTGCTTTAACTTACTGCTTTTTGCATGTTCATATTTTTAAATTTAAAGTAACATGCATATGCTTATAGCCTCTTTTAGAATATCTTCCTAAATGCTAAAATGCTTAAAATCTTCCTTGTATTCTGTAGCTTCACGTTTAGATTAAGAAAGTGCTTTCTTGTGTTCCTTGCTCTACACTTCTATATGTACATAGGTTTTTTTCCTCCCTTCCTGAAAGATGAGAACAGAACTAGTATAGTTGTTGTTCTGGTGATGTCACTTAGAAATCAAGTAGGTGTTCCAGATTGTGGGATAACAAACAAAAGTTGGAAATGTTTCTTTTCTTAAAAAAACAAAACAAAACAAAAATCTGATCTCTAGCAACATTGTTTTTACTTACGTGAGTTTTTCTTAATTTAGTCATGTCATGTGTAAATGTTTCTTTTCTTAAAAAAACAAAACCAACCAAAAATCTGATCTCTAGCAACATCATTTTTACTTACCTGAGTTTTTCTTAATTTAGTCATGTCATGTGTTTCATGAAATGTTTCTTTTCTTAAAAAAACAAAACAAAACAAAAATCTGATCTCTAGCAACATTGTTTTTACTTACGTGAGTTTTTCTTAATTTAGTCATGTCATGTGTTTCATTCTTTGGGAAGGATATAGTGATAGTCCTCACTCAGTTGTTGTTATAGCCCACTAAAAATATGTTCCAGATGAAAAAGAAATATAATGACAGCATCTTGTTAATCTTTGGATTATCCATGTCAAATTAGACAAGCAACCCACAAGACAGCTTTCGTCTCCTAATTACAATGTTACCTGACTCTGATGTGGAAGGGAGTTTCAGTGTACATATTGAATTTTTCAGAGAGCTTGTCTCACTGAAACATCATGATGAAATTACTGACTTAAGACAGAAATGTAATTATAGAAAAATGAACTTTATAATCAGACAGATATTGAAACAAATCATAAACATTGTTGCTCAGTGAATGTAAGGTGAGGTTGGCCAAAAAAAAGGATTATTTTTTCTGTGTTGGATCTAGGTTAGTCAAATTCTGAGGACAATCAGATAGCTTAAAGTCAGCATTGAAGGTGAACTAGCAGAGTTCTGCGTGAAAAGTTACACTTCAGGTCTGAAATGAAGGAGGAAGATCTCATCCTTTGAAATTTTACTTAGGAATGTTTTTCCTGTTCTGAGGTGGTCTGCTCTTCATGATGTCATAAGTTGTCTATTTCTGCTTTGCTTTTGGGCAAGTTAACCATATAAATACCACGCAGTGTGTATAACAGGAATGGGCAGGAACATCCACCTAAGAATATTAGCCTATTTTATATCTAATTTGAAGATGCTTATTCTGTACAAATAACATGAAAATTTTACCGTGCAGCATGTTTGTGAAACTGAAGACAGGGAAGAAGTAGTGGTTTGTGAACTGTGTGAGTCCAGTGTTGTCAGCTTCAATCAACACATGAAGAGAAACCACCCGGGCTGTGGTCGCAGTGCAAACCGGCAGGGCTATCGTAGCAACGGTTCTTACGTGGATGGATGGTTTGGTGGGGAATGTGGGAGTGGAAATCCTTACTATTTATTGTGTGGCATCTGCAGAGAGAAATATTTAGCCCTGAAGAGTAAATCTAAAGCGTCAACTTCTGAAAGGTACAAAAGTATAAGATGGTTGAAGACTCTGTGTAAAGAAATGAAACGACTTAAAAATGTTGACTAGCATCAGCATTTTAAGAATTCGATTTATTAAGTTAAAATTCCTAGCAGAATACGTCTTTATTCATTTTAGCTGAGGCTTAAAAGTCATTCTCTGTATTCAACAAATGCATATTTAGAAAAAAGGCTGTCTTGATAACTTCTGTTTTTTAAATGAAAAACAAGGAATTATTTCTTGAGATGTTTCCTACTCTTGTTTTTTGAAAACTTCCTTTTTCAATTTTGTCTGACAATTCCAGTATTTTTTATGGGTTTTTCTCACGTTAGTAGTGCAAAATGCTTCCCCCCCTCTACAGACACTTTTAGAAGCCCTTTTATTTATCCCTCCGTTACTAGCCATTTCCGGAAATCATACGTACATTGACCTAACAGTAAATAACTTAATAGTAAGCCAAGTTTAAAATTGTTATGTATGTATGTGAATGACTAGATCCATTCAGTTGTTTTCTTTGTTATTTTTTCATACAGGTACAAAGGCCAGGCTCCTGATTTAATAGGAAAACAAGACAGTGTCTATGAAGGTACGTTCTTAGGTTGAAGATCCTGAATACTTCACATTGCACAGTGGTTTATTTTTCCATAAAGGTACTTCCATGCAAATAAACCTGTCATGAAACCTTACATGAAGGTATACTTTAAAATCTTTTTCAGACAAGCTGTAGTATTTTAGGGTTTGCTTTTTTAGTTCAAACGGGAAAAAATTCATGGGCCCTTTTTCCCATGTCTTTCATCTAAGTAACTAAAATGGCAAGTACATAACTTTAGATGATAAGGTATGGTGGATAGATGTTATATCCAGAACTGCACATACAGAGCCTTGTGTTCAGATACATTCCTTCAGCTGCCCTTGAAGGTCACGTTAATTAGCATACGTTAGAGTCTCACGTGTATGCCATTAGGCTTATTCTTACTTTTTCTAGTACTTCTTACTTTGTACCAACTGAGTGTCCTGAGGATGGCTTTCACTTTGAACAGATTATTTCTAGTGATTGTAAAAAACCTTTCCCAGATGATTCTTTGATTCTGGGCCTGTAGCTTGTATGATCACAATTGTAAGACTTGCCACGTTTGTCTATTTAAGAGTAAGTAAGTACTCCAGAATTTAACAGCGAGCCCATCTTCCAGTAGATAAAGGTGTTCAGATTCTACTGTGTGGGGAGTGAGATAGAGCAGGAGGGATCAGTAAATGTAAGTTGGATTCTGTCTCAATGGTTGGGAAGTGAACAAAATGTGTAACTGAATTGCAGTTACAGGGCTTTTGCCTTTTTCTTTTTTTTATTTATTTCCTAGGAAGCAAAAGCCTGGGTGTACAATTGTGACCTAAGAACACATGCATACTTGTTTGATAAATACAAACAATTTTCTAGAAATTTCTAGTATCTTTCTTTACTATTTCTAGTATCTGTCTTTACTATTGAATCCTTTGGAATGTGCACCTGTTATCACGATTTAAAGCACAACTGTGTGCTGTATGGTGGATAGATGTTATATCCAGAACTGCACATACAGAGCCTTGTGTTCAGATACATTCCTTCAGCTGCCCTTGAAGGTCACGTTAATTAGCATACGTTAGAGTCTCACGTGTATGCCATTAGGCTTATTCTTACTTTTTCTAGTACTTCTTACTTTGTACCAACTGAGTGTCCTGAGGATGGCTTTCACTTTGAACAGATTATTTCTAGTGATTGTAAAAAACCTTTCCCAGATGATTCTTTGATTCTGGAGAGTGTCCTGAGGATGGCTTTCTCTTTGAACAGATTATTTCTAGTGATTGTAGAAAACCTTTCCCAGATGATTCTTTGATTCTGTGAGTGTCCTGAGGATGGCTTTCACTTTGAACAGATTATTTCTAGTGATTGTAAAAAACCTTTCCCAGATGATTCTTTGATTCTGGGCTGTAGCTTGTATGATCACAATTGTAAGACTTGCCACGTTTGTCTATTTAAGAGTAAGTAAGTACTCCAGAATTTAACAGCGAGAGCATCTACCAGTAGATAAAGGTGTTCAGATTCTACTGTGTGGGGAGTGAGATAGAGCAGGAGGGATCAGTAAATGTAAGTTGGATTCTGTCTCAATGGTTGGGAAGTGAACAAAATGTGTAACTGAATTGCAGTTACAGGGCTTTTGCCTTTTTCTTTTTTTTATTTATTTCCTAGGAAGCAAAAGCCTGGGTGTACAATTGTGACCTAAGAACACATGCATACTTGTTTGATAAATACAAACAATTTTCTAGAAATTTCTAGTATCTTTCTTTACTATTTCTAGTATCTGTCTTTACTATTGAATCCTTTGGAATGTGCACCTGTTATCACGATTTAAAGCACAACTGTGTGCTTTAATGTGCACTTCCAGGTTTTGAAGTTGTGTTAGTTGTGCTTGTGCTAGATGGGATGACCTCTCTATACCTTTCACTTCCAGGTTTTGAAGTTGTGCTAGTTGTGCTTGTGCTAGATGGGATGACCTCACGTAACTGAATTGTAGTTACAGTGCTTTTGCCTTTTTTTTTTTTTTTTTTTTTGTGTAACTGAATTGCAGTTACAGGGCTTTTGCCTTTTTCTTTTTTTTATTTATTTCCTAGGAAGCAAAAGCCTGGGTGTACAATTGTGACCTAAGAACACATGCATACTTGTTTGATAAATACAAACAATTTTCTAGAAATTTCTAGTATCTTTCTTTACTATTTCTAGTATCTGTCTTTACTGTTGAATCCTTTGGAATGTGCACCTGTTATCACGATTTAAAGCACAACTGTGTGCTTTAATGTGCACTTCCAGGTTTTGAAGTTGTGTTAGTTGTGCTTGTGCTAGATGGGATGACCTCTCATTTAAAAAAACTGGTAAAAACCAGCTAGTTTGATGCTTCAGAGAGTCTTCTATGAAACTTCTCTGCAGTAGCAATAAAGATCAAATTTAATAGAGAGGGGCTAGAGTGGGATTTTGGTTTTCTGATATACTACGTTGTGTCTATGTCAACATCAAATGTGAGTTTTTAAGACTGTGTTGCAGATGACAATCCACATTTTATAGCCTGTATTGTTTTTTTAATTAACTGAAATTATTTAACATTTTAGCTTTTGTAACCCAGTCTAATTATATTTCTCCAATTCTAGAAGACTGGGATATGTTAGATGTAGACGAAGATGAGAAGCTGACAGGAGAAGAGGAGTTTGAATTACTGGCTGGACCTCTGGGGTTAAATGATCGACGTATTGTACCTGAACCTGTACAGTTCCCTGACAGTGACCCTCTGGGTGCTTCAGTTGCAATGGTCACAGCCACCAACAGTATGGAAGAAACATTGATGCAAATAGGTAAATACCTCCCATTTGGTGTGATTTTATAGGGGCAATGCAGAAATATTTTGACAGTCTTTCCTGCATCCCACCCTGAGGAAGTGATGACAGGGTTCTAAATTGTCCTTTAATTATAGGAGAGTTAGAGAGGGGTGTGAGGCATTTATGTTGGCAGAAGGCTTGAGGCTTTGATTTACTGATAAATCTGTGACCATAGTCTGAAAGTGCATGCCTGTAGCATGTTTTGCAGAACTCAAAGATTAATTCATGGATTTAAATTGGGACTTCCAGCCTATTGAAATGCAGGCTCATTGTATAAGTTTGTAGGTGCCTCTAGTGGAAGAGGGAAACAGAGGAATTAACATTAATTTGAATATTGTCAAGTTGTGCTCATCTGTCTTTGAAAATAAGGAATAATTAAATTATGGAGTGTATTTTAGGAGTGTATTTCCCTCTTGGTCATTACCACTGTAGTTCTTTATGTATGAAATGTTGAAAAATTAATGAGTAATTTGCAAACTTGGACCAAATTTGCTTCTACACTTATTACTATATAGTAATGGTTTGTTTTTCTTTTAAACACTAATGCAAATCATCATTATTTCCAAGGCTGTCATGGCTCCATAGAAAAAAGTTCTTCTGGCAGGATAACCTTAGGAGAGCAAGCAGCTGCCCTCGTGAACCCACACGACCGTGTTATGGCCCTAAGAAGAGTGACAGCTGCCGCCCAAGTCCTCCTGGCACGAACTATGGTTATGAGAGCGCTCTCGCTTCTGTCTGTCAGGTTCGTGGTGTTCTTGGCAGCACTTCTGCCTTTCATTTGGGACCAGTTACCAAGTTATGTTTGATAGGGATGCAGTTTTCAGCAATTTGGGAAAGTGATTCTCATTTTATGTCATTACATCATATTATTAAGAGAAAAAGGCCTATTGATTTTGTTCTTTTGAACCACCTTCAAACATTATGAAAGAAACTTCTGCATTTTATATGGATAGTGGTCTCCAGTAGAATCAGCCATTCAGAACATAAAGATGCTGTGTTAGTGAGATTTTGTTCAAGGCAGGTATTAGAACTTAGAAGTAAAAATTAGAGGAAAGAAGATGAAGGAGTTGATAAGATATGGGGATTTAAAAACTGGCTTTTCACAAGATGCCTGTGCAACTACGAAGACGTTGCAGAGATTTGACATGCACATGTGCCTATTGTCATAGCATAGCTCTAACCGTGAATTATCCATATAACTGTTCATGGGCGATTCCAGATAAAATCATGGAATTTTTGCTAGGGCAAGTCTAGAGTGTGTTTTTGTCTTCAGCTTAAAAGAAAAGGAGTGGAAGGGCTGCAGCTTCATTTCTCTTTCTTCTCCTTCCCCCTGCATGGTAATAATGTCCAGCTAACCAAACAGACAGTGTTCAGTAACAGTTTGGGAATAGTTTTATCCAAACATAACTTTCTTTTAAAATGTACTAACAAAACCAAGAACACTTATATTCTTTTTTGACAGTGGTTCCAGTTGTAGCCTGGCAGCTGGTCTTGAATCCTTGGGATTAACAGATATCAGAACTTTGGTTCGTTTAATGTGCCTCGCTGCGGCGGGGAGAGCCGGCCTCTCCACAAGTCCATCCACGGTGTCAAGTTCCACAGAGCGATCCAGAGGAATACACAGCAAAACAAGCAAACCCATCTCTTGCCTTGCCTACCTGAGCACAGCAGTAGGCTGTTTGGCATCCAACACTCCCAGTGCAGCAAAACTGCTGGTACAGTTATGTACACAGGTAGGACTGTGATTTCAACACAAATATTTATACTAAACTGCTTATACATGAGATGAAGCAATCCATTTTGCACATATTGATAACTTGGGCTTTTATGTTATGAACTCTGATGAGACTGCCCTCAGTTTGAGGATCTCCTTAGAGTTCTCGTTTATGGCTTTGCACAAGGGTAAGTTTTATTGTTGATAAAAATCAAGTAACTATATTTTTTTGCTGAGTAGTCTTTTTCGAATGGAGAAAAATGGATATGCTTTTTGTATTGATAGGATTTATCTGTTAAAGTTGTGGGTTTTTTAATTGAGTCAACTCTATGAAGCACAGATTTTTTTATACTTAGAGATGATACTGTGGACATGCAGCAAGGATTTCATATGTTTCAGGAAACTTCTAAGCGAGCAGATTAATTGTTTTCTTCTTCGGTGTTTGAAATATAATTGTGGAGAAATAAGAGTGTTGGATGGGATAATGGATTTTATTATGTGTTATTGCTTTTTATACTACCACTACCACCAGGTGCATAGCTTTGTAAGCAAGTTAGATAATAGCTCCCTAGTTCTTGCTGATTTTCTTGGTTACTCGATTTATTTATTTTTTTTTCAATCCTTGGATCTGGATAGTTGGTTCCACTAAGAGTGGGTATTCCCCTGGGTGGAAGACTCACAGAATAATAGATCAGTGTGGGTTAGAAGGGACCTTTAAAGGCCATTTTGTCCAGCCCCCGTACAATGAACCCTGACATCTTCAACTAGATCAGGTTGCTCAGAGCCCCATCCAACCTGACTTTGACCCATGACATCTTCAACTACATCAGGTTGCTCAGAGCCCCATCCAACCTGACTTTGAATGTTTCCAGGTATGGGGCATCTACCACCCCTCTGGGCAACCTGGGCCAGTGTCTCACCATAAACAAATTTCTTCCTTAACACCTAGTCTAAATCTTTCCTCTTTTAGTTTAAAGTCATTACCCTCTTTCCTATCACAACAGGCCCTACTAAAGTTTGTCCCTGTCTTTCCTGTAGCCCGCCTTTAAGTACTTGGTCTGTCCTATCACAACAGGCCCTACTAAAAAGTTTGTCCCCATCTTTCCTGTAGCCCGCCTTTAAGTACTTGGAAGGGGTTATAAGGTCTCCTCGGAGCCTTCTCTTCTCCAGGCTGTACACCCCCAACTCTTTCAGCCTGTCCTCACAGCAAAGGGGCTTTAGCCCTGAGAGTGTCTTCATGGCCCTTCTCTGGACCTGCACTAACAGGTCCATGTCTTTCCTGTGCTGAGGGAAATTTCGTATTGTACGCGATCTTAAAATAAAAGTGGTTGGGAGCTGATAATTTCTGGAAAAAAATGAAAATCTTTAAAACTCTACATTATTTGTTCAACTAAAAATGTTGTACAAAATGTTTTTTTTTAATTTGTTCTGGTTATTTATTGTCTTTATTTATTTTTAGAATTTGATTTCTGCCGCAACTGGTGTAAACTTGACGACAGTTGATGATCCAATTCAGCGAAAATTTTTGCCAAGTTTTTTAAGAGGAATTGCAGAAGAAAACAAACTTGTCACATCTCCAAATTTTGTGGTTACTCAAGCACTTGTAGCGCTGTTGGCAGACAAAGGGGCCAAACTGAGGCCAAATTATGATAAAGCAGAAATTGAAAAGAAAGGTATGATACAGCTCTGTTTTTAAATGTTAATTATTAAATCTTCAATTTCTCATTTATATTTAAGGAGATACCTCCTAGAATAATGTATAAATAAATAGGTATGTCTCAAAAATGTACAAAACTTGTTTTAGTCAAAGTAATCTTCTAGTTTATTCCTAGAATAATGTAGAAATAAATAGGTATGTCTCAAAAAATGTACAAATCTTGTTTTAGTCAAAGTAATCTTCTAGTTTAGCACACAAGTCTTTCTTAGAGATATGATAATAACATAGTTGCATCTTTTGCCACTTTTCAAAAAATCTGAACTTGTGTGTTCACAGTCATGTAGCTAAAACTTTCCGCCTCGGCCATGCCACCTGATGAAATGAAGGGGTCTATCAGTTGAGTACAGCCACCAAGGTGCTGTCCTGTCCTGTCCCTGGGGGCAGGAAGCTGTGGTGCCTCTGCTGAGGGAGAGCAGGGAGCCGAGACTGGTGCTGAGGTAACGGGAGGGAAGGACAGGACGTGGCAGCCACAGCAGCTTAGCTCTGTCAGAGGAGGCAGTTTCCTATTCAGAAAGCACCTGCTCTTTGAACAACAATTTTCCATGTGGTGGGAATAAGACTATTCATAACTCTATTCTTCAGGTTTCTTTATGAAATTTTTCTCTTAGTCTCAGGAGAGTGTTTTTTTCTAATAGTTAACATGATTGCAATGTCCTTATAAGATGTTTGTTGATCCCTTTCCCTTTTTTCTGGAAATTATGGCTATTGCTGTGTTCATCTGTGTAATTCTGTTTGGTACTCATCTAGGCATCATCTCATTGTTTTGTTTAAGCAGGTTTAATTGCCCATTTGTATGCCCATCCTTCCTATGATCCTTCTGCTGTAGGCCCTCTGGAGCTGGCTAACGCACTAGCAGCTTGCTGCCTCTCTTCAAGGTTATCTTCCCAACATAGGCAGTGGGCTGCTCAGCAGCTGGTGCGAACTCTCGCAGCACACGATCGAGATAATCAAACTATTCCTCAGACCCTCGCTGATATGGGGGGAGACTTAAGAAAATGTTCCTTCATAAAACTAGAAGCTCATCAGAACAGGGTAAGCGTGATTTCCCCCCAAATGGCATGAATTCTAGTGCTCTCTTTTGTAGAATACAGCAAAGTACTATTATTTTACAAATATACTGACTAAAATGATTTCCCAGAAGTAATTTTTTTGTGATAGATTACTGCTTGAGGGTACGTCTGATGCAGAAAAATGCGTAGCTTCTTTGAAGCTTCAATTTAAGGGGACATGAAAGTGTTCTCGCAGTACATGAAGTCAGCAGAATCGCCCTAAACCTTTTCTGAGACTAGATCTTAATTTGCATTAATTTTTCTGTCATAATAGTTATTGTCTTTGTCCAGTATTTTATGCAATAGTGGCCTGGGGAGCATGGGTCTGATCAAAGTGTACCATCCTTATAAAGCTTAATTACTGTAAAAGTAGAAAAATATATCTTGTTTCATTGTTACGGTGTATTTCAATAATGGAGCTAATACTCTGTCTCATGTCAATGTTTGCTTAATATTAGTGACCAAACATACCTAGGCTTTAGATTTAAATTCCAGTTTTACCATGATTATGTTGGTATTTGCAGGTCATGACATGTGTTTGGTGCAATAAAAAGGGACTTTTGGCGACCAGTGGAAATGATGGCACCATAAGAGTGTGGAATGTGACAAAGAAGCAGTATTCACTGCAACAAACCTGTGTGCTCAACAAGCTGTAAGTTGATTCTTTATAATAGTCAGGTGTTTAATTCAAGCTCTAATCGTGCAAGATAATGAAAAGAGCCAACCCTGCAATATCTCCTGCACAGACATTCTCTCATTTTTTCCACTGGGACCATTGCTGTGTTTATGGCATTAAATAGCTTAAAACTGAAAATAGAACCTAAATATCAAGCTGATAAGAGTCGGTATAAAGGGACTGTCTGTAAAGGACTGTCATCTGAAAAAAATGTGAATATCCCTTCAGTGAGTTCCAGTGGACAGTTGTGATGTATAACATGGTAATGACAAGAGTGGTGGTTTGAGTCAAGTGTGAAAAAAGAATTTGGGACTTCTGGGGCTCAGGAACTGAGCATGATTCTTCTTCTTGAGAGTGTCTGGGAAGTACTTTGGTATCATTTGGATGTATCCCAGAAAGGAGGAAAAAAAAAAGAGGATTAAAATCTATTTGTTTAGTACAGGTTAGGTGAGTGGTTGTTTTAGTTCTTCTTTATTTGCTACTGTAAGATGCTGCCTTAAAAGGAATAAATGGAGTGACGTAACTTGACTTCAGAAGATACTGGTGAGAGCAGCATCTTCCTTTAACAGACAACTTCTATTATTCATGTGGCAGAAAAGTGTACGTCCTGTACAGCAGATGAAGAATTCAGTACTTTCGTGGGCTTCATTGCTAACAAATCTCAATTCTGTAATTTTGAGTGGTTTTAAATAGAATATAGAACTATGAGCAGAAAAATCTATTATATTAATCTACAGTGATGACAGGGGGACTCCAGATATTAACTTGCATATTTAATTAATCTTTGTTTTCCTGTCTGCTTAAAGGAAATGCTCTTTTTAAATTCTGTTATTTTATTCTATTGTAGAGAAGGTGATTCGGAAGAAAGTCTGGGATCACCCAGTGACCTTAGTTTGTCTCTTGTCTGTTGGAGCATCAGTGGCAAGTACCTGGCTGGAGCTACGGAAAAGATGGTGAACATCTGGCAAGTCAATGGTATGCTCTTAGTCACCCTTTATGATATTTCAAGGGAAGCTACTAAGTTATTGAACATTTGTTTACCCAAGTATTTAGCTGTGTGTGCTCTCCAGTATAAACACCTACCATCTTCCATACTATCTCCTAAACCTATTTCATTAGAGGAAGGCACTAACCACAAATGGATGTGTGATTTAGATACTATTAGTTCAGTAGAAGACTGAGCAGGAGATGAGTCCCTTGTTGAATCAGAAGTATTTAGGTGGGAGGCTTGATCACTCATAGCAGATTTTGTCTGTAAGTATTATCTTCCTATAGTCTGCAAGAATTACCTTTCTATATGTAACAAAGAGAATGTGAAAATTGAAACAAATGGAGGGAAGGATTGCTCAGGTGGCACACGAGATGGAATGTCTTCTAATGAGAGTAGAATGAGTGAGCTTCGTTTAGTTGCACAAAAGAATCTTGGAGAAGGAAGCTTTTTAATAAATACATTAGGAAGATAAGTTCTAATGAAGCCCAGGGAGAAAAAGCAGCTACGTAAGCAAATGGATAGTGCTGACACAAGAAGAAATGTAAATAAAATTTCTAATGGTCAAAAGATTGTGATCTTATATTTTATAAGGAGGAATGACCCCGGGGAAGAAATACTAAAAAATGAATTAGCTGAATTTATGAGATCGTTTTGTGATAGAGAGGACTGAACCCAATCCAGGAAAAGCCTTTTCCAATTCCTTGGTTCAGTTTGTGGGTATCTTCAAGTGGATTCTCTGTACTTTTTTACTGTCATTTGTGCTGCAATTGACTAATCCAGCATAATACCTATAGAACTCCTGTGGGAGGAAGACTGTTAGTCACTTCGTCATTTGTAGTCTCTGAAACTTTATTCTGGTTTTTGTACTTGTGAAAATCACCACTTACACTGCTGGTGTTAATAGACAGTCCACAGGAAAAATCTAAATTTACTGAGTACTGAGTAATCTAGCTTTTTTCCTTAAGAAAACTATGTAGCTTGACTGATAATGGAGATTTGTTAGCTGGATTTTGTGTTGGTGTAGATTAGTGGACCGTTGCTTCATAGCCTTGTAACTTACATGAATTTGTAGTATGTCTTAACTCTAAATAGCACGTCTTGATATTTTCCTATGGAAAGTATTTTTGTTTTTTCTTTTCTTTATGAAAATGAAGTAGTTTTAAAAGACTTTTTGCACTCCTAGGAGGAAAAGGTTTATTAGATCTTCAGCCTCACTGGGTATCTGCTCTAGCTTGGCCAGAGGAAGGGCCAGCTGCAGCATGGACAGGAGATGCTCCAGAATTATTATTAATTGGTCGTATGGATGGATCTCTTGGTCTTATTGAAGTTGTGGATATTTCAACCATGCACCGGCTAGAACTGGAACACTGCTACAGAAAGGATGGTAGGTGACTGTATCAGTATTTAAGTAGAAATTAAAATTAAGAAACACGCACACACACCCCCTTTTTTTTTATATTAAGCAAATATATAATCTCAAGTTTTTTAATTATTGTTCATGGGATATGACTTCTGGTAACTTACCTGCAAGCATCATTCACTTGCGCTCACTGGAGGAGAAAACTCTGTGGGATCTCCATCTGCACCCTGATTCCTCTACAGCAGAGGCAACGGGTTGTAGCAACCTAGTCACATCCTGACACTCCTTGCCATTGTACAAAATCAGTATAGGTTCCCTGCAGTGTCTGTTCTGTCTACAGGTAGCATGTAGTCAGTGTCATTTGGATTACTGAATTATTGCCATTTTTCCTTTATAGTTCCAGTCCCAGGGAACATCAAGTAGCACATCTTTGATACAATTGTGTCATTTTGTTTATTGCTTCCTCAGGAAAGTTGAAGATTTTTGTGTCAGAATCAAGTGAGGCTATATCTATGTACTAAGAAAGGCTCAGATTGTTTTCAGTGCTTTTCTTAGAAGCATCCCTATCTCAGATACATATGTAGGATTCAGTCTGGGGTTTGTTTCTGTTCCCTAGCATAGTTCTTTTCACCATGTCAGGAATATAAAATTATATTCTTTTAATTAAAAGAAGAATGAAAAAACTATTACAAAATAATCTCTACAGCTGTCATTAGTGGCACTCAGTCTTATCTTTACCTTACAAATGCAAGAAAATTTTCAGACCAAAAGTATGTTAAGTAACTTTAGGGGGGGGGGGGACTTCATATTTTAGACAACTGCACTGCAAAAACTTCTTTGGCAGGAATGATGTTCGATTTAGTTTAATTAATATTTGTGTTTTCTCTTTGCGTAGTGTCTGTCACATGCCTTGCCTGGTTCAGTGAAGACAGACCATTTGCAGTTGGCTATTCAGATGGAAAATTGTTAATAGGAACAAAGGAACCACTTGAAAAAGGAGGAATCGTTCTAGTTGATGCACATAAGGTAGAGTTAGTCTTCTTAAAACTAATGTATAATTTTTGTGGGTAAAGATCTGTTTAAACTATTTTCTCTATTTGAAAGCTATTATAAAGTCAGCACATAGCGCTCTCTGTTTGAAAGCTATTATAAAGTCAGCACATAGCTATTTCTGATACACATATTAAACATAATATTAAAGGTACAAGTCTACCAAATTAAAAAAAAAAGGAAAAATAAATTGTATAGCCTTTTTTGCTATTAGAGTTTGTGAATTACACATATTACATAATATTAAAGGTACAAATAAAGGTACAAGTCTACCAAATTAAAAAAAAAAGGAAAAATAAATTTTATAGCCTTTTGTTGCTATTAGAGTTTGTGAAGTGTATGTACATACAGCAACAGAAGTGTATTAAGGACACAGATATGCACGTCTGCATTTAAAAGCCTGTAGTTCTTTTTATTTGTAAAAGTGCTCATAATATACTTTAATTTAGGTTATGTCACATGCTTTTGTAAAGCTTAAGTTCCTGTGGAAAGCAAAAGATGTTTTTCCAAATATGCAGCCACAAAGGATTAGAACCTGCGGTTGGCTTGTATGTAATAATGAGAGATTAATAGTCCATAAATGATTTGCTAGGAAAAGAGGAGAATTCCTCAAGTTTAGGTATAGTAAAAGCATCTTGAATGCTTCTGTGAACTGGTCTTGGTATTTCTAGCCGGGCGGTCACAGCTGTGAGTGTGCTGTGACAATAAAACTATACTTGAAAAAAAGTCAAGAAAGATGAAAAGAAAACATTTTTTTTCCTACGTTTTCCCTTTAGTTTCTCTCAGGAGCCTAGGATTTTATTTTAATTTGATAGCTCTGAAAAGTATCATTATGATTTCATAATTGCAACTCACTATTTCTGTAACGATTTATTTAACAGTAAAATGTTATTTGTTCTTAATAATTAAACATTACATTAGCTCTGAGAGTTAAATTTTCTCTGTTATTACTATGTTACTCCGTACTGATTACAATTTTTTTAAATGCAATAGGATATGATTGTCAGTATGAAGTGGGATCCGACTGGAAAGATTCTGCTGACATGTGCCAAAGAAGAGACGGTGAAGCTCTGGGGCTGTGTGGGAGGGAGCTGGAGACGCCTGCACTCGCTCGCCCACCCGGCCTTCGTGAATGGCATCGCCTGGTGTGCTCTGCCAGGGAAAGGACCCAAGTTGCAGCTTTTACTAGCTACGTATGTAATGCTGGTTTTTATTTTTTCTATAGCTCTTTCGCAGGTCTTTAGTGTCCAGACCAAAGAAAAGTTTTCTCCTTTTTTAAAATACCCCTCATTCGGTAAGGCACTTGCCATGAGATCCATGAGGCTTCAGAATTCAGATGGAAACAGTGGCTTTGGCCATGTTACCATCTCTTTTTTCCATGCCATGAGACCTCTGTATGGATGTCCTGCTTGACATTTTTTTGCTGCATCCAACTTTCTTTTCTGAAAATATGTTGTTAGTAAAAATTGAAAAGCTACAGGGTGGGGGAGGAATAGGAAAAAATGCATTTATTCATTGGGACCATGCCTTTCCACGTTAGATTAATTGATCCAATGTAGTTTTATAGGAAGGTGGTGAAGACCACTGTTATTTTAAGTTAATCGCAGACCACCGATATTTCTTTACTTAGTACCTTTACTTTGTTTTTCTGGTTTATCTCAACTTCCTTTAGGGGATGCCACAATGGCTTGGTGTGTGTTTGGACTGTTCCCCAGGACACAGTCATCGCACTGCAGCCCAGCTCAGCCTGCTCAGAAGGGTGGTGGGACCAAGAAGCCAGTGCCAAGGTAAAAGGAGTAAACTTGGTGTTTAAGGAATTCTTTTTGCTCATTCCAGAATTGGGGGAGGAAAAGAATAGGAGCGAGTTACTCAAATCTCATCATTTCTTGAGAGAAGACATTTGCTAAAAAAAGTTTATATTGCTTTTGTATATGTGTAGGCATTTTCAGAACAGGAAACCAAAAATCACAGGTTTAAATAATTTTTTTGGCTGAAGATTATACTTTTATCTTTTTTTTCATTATTTAAATCTGATAAATTTATACTAAAATTAGTAGAGTTGAAATTTTTTTCTGGATAAAATTAAGTCAAGATTAATTTCACCTACATAAATTGTAATGTGGTCTTTAATGTTGACGGCATTTTGTATGAGCAGAAAAGAGGATAATGTGGCAAAGATACTTATAAAGTATTATCATAGTACTGGTCTTTTTTATTATCTTAGGGAAATTACCCCATTTTTATGGATGATCAGTATTTATTGCAAAATACAGAAGCTGTTACGCTATTTCGTTTTCTGTAAATAGTTCAGCCTTCCATAACTGTGAAATAATTTTCAGGATGGATTCAGAAAAGCAGTAGAAGTCAAGTGTGTATTTCAGCTGAGAGGACATATTACTCCTGTCCGGACTGTTGCGTTCAGTCCTGATGGACTGGCGTTAGTGTCTGGTGGACTCGGTGGTCTCATGAATATTTGGTCTTTACGGGTAAGATCATCTTTGACGTGTCATCATTCTTTTTTAGTATGAGTATCTAAAATGGTAAAGGCATCAGACTAGCTTGTGTTTTTTTCCCAACATGTTACAAACATTAGAGAAACATGGTATAAAATAATAGTATAAATTATAAATAATAAGATATGAATGAAACTGTACTTACCATTGAAGTATTTTACATTTTATGGTTCTACTGTTGATTAATTCTGTAGACTCAGTCATGTTAGTTCAGCTTTGCAGAACCAACCAGTCTCTTTATAGTTGAGAACAATAGTCTCTTACTTTAAGAAATTTTCCAAGAATCAGATAACGTCAATTATTAAACACTTCTAAATCCTTAGTTATCTTCTTGATACAATGAAAATGCTAGATATTTTTTTTTGCTTTTAGTATAAACATTTAAGCTTTTATATAATTACTGAACAGCTTGGGAGAGTATCATCCCTGAGGAATGTGACTATGTGCATTTAAAGAGAAAAGCAGCTGTGTGTACCCACTGACTCAGACATTTCTTCCCTTTAGGATGGTTCAGTGTTGCAGAGTGTTGTGATAGGCTCTGGAGCTATTCAGACTGCAGTATGGATACCTGAAGTGGGAGTAGCTGCTTGCTCTAACAGATCAAAGGTGACACTATGTGTTAAATTCATGTTTTTTCAAATTTTTTACTAAAAGAAAATTTATCTGTCTTTATTTTTCCTTTATTGTTTCTTTCTTTTTTGAGAAATATCTGTGTAATTCTATTTTCAAGACACATTCTTTTGGTTTCAACTATTACCTGATCCTAAAAAGGCTGGGGTTTTTTAATAATATCCCATGTTTGTTTGGGGGGGCAGGGTGGAATCCTCTTGAGCTGGTGGTTATAAAGGATACGGCACTGGTTCCATCAGATTATCTGTTTAATGGTAGCAGCCATAAATAGACAATGAAAATAGGCAGAAGACAGATTTATTTATTTTTTTCCTTTATGCAGCATGAAAAAAAGTTTCATTTTTCTCCAGCAAATTATGTACTTCAGTGAGCTAACTTAATCTAAAGCAGCCTCAGCCTCCAAAATTCGTAAGGATCAGCAGAATTTACTTCAGTGGTTGCTGTGTCAGGAACTGCTGGCAGCTAAACAGAAGTTTTGTAACAATTATTCCAAAAGATGGTATTTTTTATGAATAAAGACAAATATGGCACAGGTTCTGACTCCTGTTAGTAGAGTCATGCTGCATGTGGCTCTAAGTATTTTAGGATTCTTTGGAAGTCTTCTTTGAATCCAGACTCCCAAAAATTGAAGGCCATATGAAAAAGCAATCCTAAACTAAGGTTACACCTAGACTAAATCCTAAACTGATGTTACAGCACCCACTGAAGTAACTTCTGCTTGTTTTACCGTGTTTGCATTCTTCTTTGGAGTGATAATCTAGTGTGGGAATGTGAGGAAGTGGCAAATGGAGGTGGCTACTCCATAGCATTTCTCAGATTATTCAGCAGCAGAGACCAAAATGTTCAAGCTTGTGTGTTTTCTGGCCCCTATGGAAAAGTTGATTGGTGATAAATCAGTGGAGCTGAATAATACTGCTTTATGAATTTTTAATTTCTAATGTGTGTTGTGACTGCTGTTAAACAGGATGTGTTGGTAGTGAACTGTACTTCAGAGTGGATATCTTCCAATCACGTCCTTGCGACGTGTAGGACAGCACTGAAACAGCAAGGAGTTCTGGGACTGAATATGGCTCCTTGCATGCGAGCTTTCTTGGAACGTTTGCCAATAATGCTTCAGGAACAGTACGCTTACGAAAAGGTAAGAAAAGATAATGCAAACATTTCAAATTCCTGTCTGAACATCAGGCCGCTGTTTGACTCTTGGCTGGTTTCAGCCTTTCACCACAGAGAACCCAGAAGGCTTTCTTACATCCTATTTGCAAATGTCTTTCAGTATTCCTGAGGCTGGTAGCTTTCTAATTTCAGAATATTTAAAATATTAGAAAAGCTTGAATTCAGCATGGAGGAAATTATTTTTCTACAGGAGCAGATTTGAAGGCCTCCTATTTCTAAATTGATTCATGTATTTTTCTGACTTTGCTTGTTCAATTTCTCTCCCTCCCCACCTTCAGCCTCACGTTGTTTGTGGTGACCAGCTTGTGCACAGCCCCTACATGCAGTGTTTGGCGTCCCTCGCCGTGGGCCTTCACCTGGACCAGCTCCTGTGCAATCCCCCGGTGCCCCCTCATCACCAGAGCTGCCTCCCTGATCCCGCAGCCTGGAATCCTACCGAATGGGCCTGGCTGGAGTGTTTCTCCACTACCATAAAGGCTGCTGAAGCCCTGGCCAAGGGAGCACAATTCCCAGAATCCTTTACTGTTCCGGACCTGGAGCCTGTTCCAGAGGATGAGCTTACTCTCCTAATGGTAAAATGTGCTGTGTTGTCTCAGCAGCAAAGCGTGTTGTTACTGAGCGTGTGGTATGATGCAGTTCCCATCTCTGAACTGTAAAGATTTATGTTCATTAACAGTAAAACCAGCAATAAGTTTATTTTTTAATTAACTGGGTAGAACATACTGTAAAGATTGCACTGTGTGTAATGAGCACAGCTCAGCTGCATATTAAAAAACAAACCAAACCAACCCAAAACATGACAGTACTTTTCGTATGTGACAGAAGCAATAAATGTAGAGCTTTACAATGCTGTCTTTGAGTAACATTGTGGCACATTTCTACCCTAAATTATTTTGATAGTGTCAGTTTTCTTTATGGCTTGTTATGATCTATAAACCAAAATAGAAATTTTGGATTAAGAATTTTTATCAGGAAGCTTGTAACATTTTAAGCCAGGGTTTGCAATTAAAACTTGAAAAAGCCCTAAGTATCAGTAAGAAAGAAAAGATTAGTTCTTCATGAATTTTGTTTGGTTTTCTTTTTTTGATTTGGATTGCAAGTCATGGATAACAGTGTCATTGCTATATAGGAGCAGTAAGGAAATCAACTTCGCCTATGGATGAAACTAAAATACATGAGCCCACACACATTCGTTCTTAGTGCTGCACTGGTTAGAATAATTTGAATGTCAATATTGTTCTTAGTTCAGAAGGAAAATCCGTATTGCAGAACATAAAAATAATGTGCAGCTCTTCAACATAGTAACTGTGGCTTCTGTTGGGCAGGATAACAGTAAATGGATCAATGGTATGGATGAACAGATCATGTCGTGGGCAACATCAAGGCCAGAGGTTAGTAAAACTGATGGTTTGGGGGTTTTTGATTTTTTTTTTAATTATTATTATTTTTAAGTATTGTAAGCTATTGAAAGTTCTCTTGTTCTAAAGCATTTTTTCATGCTATTCCATAGGATTGGCACCTGGGAGGCAAATGTGACGTGTACCTGTGGGGAGCAGGAAGGCACGGGCAGCTAGCAGAAGCTGGTAGAAATGTCATGATACCAGTAGCAGCACCTTCGTTCTCTCAGGCTCAGCAGGTGATCACTTAAAAAGTCATGGTTTAATGATTTACCATGGATTGTTTGTACAGTTTGTCAAAAGCTCTCTTTAAATGTCTTCTCAATTTGTGGTTTGAATTGACTATAAAGTACTCCCAAGATGTGTTTTCACTGAAGAGGAAGTCTTTAATTATTTGACAAATTCAAACCAAGAAGCCACTGAAATCTGACAAAACAAAATTGTTTGATATGAGCATTATTTGACAATTTTACACCTGCACAGCTTTAACAAAATGCATGTTCCAATTTTGTTTTCTCAAATAACATTGACATTCGGGGTGGAAACATCAAAGCGAAATCTCAGGCAGGGATATATTGTGGTTTCTCTCACTGGAAGAAGGTTTGCCAAAACTAGTAGCAAGTTTCAGGGAAGTAATTTTTATTATGATGTGATTGGGTGACAAATCTTCATATAATTAAAAAAAAAAAGGTTTGAAAAGAAGACTGTGCATTGTAATGCAGGGATGGCAACGTGTCTGTGTCCAACACAAAAATCATTGATGCTTCTTTGTGTCTTTCTGAACTAGGTTGTTTGTGGTCAGAATTGTACTTTCGAAATAACATTGACATTCAGGGTGGAAACGAAGCGAAATCTCAGGCAGGGATATATTGTGGTTTCTCTCACTGGAAGAAGGTTTGCCAAAACTAGTAGCAAATTTCAGGGAAGTAATTTTTGTTATGATGTGATTGGGTGACAAAACTCCATTAAACACAGGGTGAGTGAAGTCTCACCTTAATAGGCTTGATGTAAGGGTATTTGCAGTGTGACAAAAGAGCCTGCTGGCTTGATATAATTACAAAAAAAAAAGGGTTGAGAAGAAGATTGTGCATTGTAATGCAGGGATGGCAACGTTGCTGTGTCCAACACAGAAATCATTGACGCTTCTTTGTGTCTTTCTGACCTAGGTTGTTTGTGGTCAGAATTGTACTTTCGTGATTCAAGCGAATGGCACAGTTTTGGCTTGTGGAGAAGGGAGCTACGGGCGACTGGGACAAGGAAATTCGGATGATCTTCATGTGTTAACAGTCATTTCAGCACTGCAAGGTAAGGTGTTGGGCTTGAAATGAGTCAGTTGACAGTGCAAATAAGCATTAGTTAATATAAGTGAGTGTAATTATTTGATCCTCTTTTTGCAGACTCACAAATATTGTAGTCTTTAATTAAAAAAATTGAACAAATAAACTTTTCCTTAAGATTTAAATAGTAATATGTTAAAATTCCTTAATTTTAAGAATGTTTCAGGGAATCATGTTTGCCCAAAAAAGGAACGATTCATTTGAAAACCAACGTCAGGCCAGAAGCATAGGTTGCACATGAAAAGACAAAAGGTTTTATTCAAAATAAAAATAAATAAATGATTATAACAAGAAAACTGTAATTGTAGCTCGTTCCTTTCCCCAGCCTTAATTGGCTACCACCAGGGGCACTTGGATAAATGTATGTTAAGGAGTTCATTGTAATTAATTCGAAACTTTGTTTTCTCAATTTTCTTTATACATGAGAAGACAAAGGTTTTATTCAAAATGAAAGGCTATAACGAGAAAACTGTAATCGTAGCTCGTTCCTTTCCCCGGCCTTAATTGGCTACCACCAGGGACACTTGGATAAATGTATGTTAAGGAGTTTATTGTAATTCATTCGAAACTTTGTTTTCTCAATTTTCTTTAACAGGCTTTGTGGTAACACAGCTGGTGACCTCTTGTGGATCTGATGGACATTCCATGGCTTTAACAGAAAGCGGGGAAGTCTTTAGCTGGGGAGATGGAGATTATGGCAAACTTGGACACGGGAACAGCGACCGACAGCGCCGGCCCAGGCAAATAGAGGCGCTGCAGGGAGAAGAAGTCGTGCAGGTTCCAAAATACTTTTTGTCTCCAATAAACTACAGGTTTGAGACTCTGGTACTGGGAATGTGCTGGAGCCGGTTGCCATCTTCACAGTTTGAATTCATTTACTGAATGAAAACAGGCAGCTCTTCACTTCTTTGAGCATTATCAACCAAGTTGATAGGATGTTAATATCACAGAGCTCATTGTTGATGTGTGATGTTAATTGACAGTTGTTACTGGAGAAGACCAAAAAGCAGAAAGAGCCTGTCTTCCCCCTGAATGTTACCATTGAGAAGAATAAGAGATATGTTGTAGGAGAAATCATTAATACTAAAATATCTGTATTTTAGCTCTTTATATAAAGTGACTATAGTTTAGAGGAGAAAAAGGTATTACATATTCACATGTAATAGCTAATCCCATTCCCACCCCCAGATTTAAAATGAATGTAAAAATTATGTTTATTTTTTTCTCCTAGATGTCATGTGGCTTCAAACACTCAGCTGTGGTGACAGCAGATGGCAAGCTTTTTACATTTGGAAATGGTGATTATGGTCGCTTAGGACTTGGAAATACTTCCAATAAGAAACTTCCAGAAAGAGTGACGGCGCTGGAAGGTTACCAGATTGGACAGGCATGGCTTATCTAAAACTAGCAAAGTATCTTTAAAGCTGATGTTTTCAGCATACTTAAGTGTTCTGTTTTATTTTTTTAAACTTTTACTTTTCTTTTTATTATGATGGCAGAATTTTACTATGCATAATTTCTTAAATAATTAATTCCTGACTCTTTTGATCTTCTTTCTGCAAAACTGCCCATTTTTTTTAACATTTCAAGATTTAGGTATTTTAAAGCGTGAATTCATGAGCTGTTTTGGGTTCTTAAACAATGAGCACGTGTAGCATAATATTATCTTTTGGTTCTAGGAGCTGAGAGGAAGCAAATACCTAAAAAATACTACTATGGTCTTAAATGTCTTCAAAACACTGTAATAAGTAATGAAGTATTTAATGGTTTTAAAAGGATACTTTTTTTTTAATACCTTTTATTTTCTTTAAGGTAGTTGGGGTGTTTTAGTTAATAGTTAGCAAAAACCATCATAATAATATATTTCTCTCAACCAGGTGGCCTGTGGGCTCAATCATACTGTAGCTGTGTCAACAGATGGCTCCATGGTTTGGGCTTTCGGAGATGGAGATTATGGTAAACTTGGTTTGGGAAATTCCACTGCAAAATCCTCACCACAGGTCAGAATTTATGGAGAAATTGTTCTTTGTATAAATCTTCAGTGTTGTTAAACATGTTACACAGTGTTCAGAGAGAGTGTGATTTGCAAAAGTCAAATTACTAATTCCAGCCACTGTGCTGTTCTCATAAAATCTAGCATAAATAATTCCGATGATGTGTGATACCAAGCTTGATACTTCGTTGTGGTAATAATATATTTCTCTCAACCAGGTGGCCTGTGGGCTCAATCATACTGTAGCTGTGTCAACAGATGGCTCCATGGTTTGGGCTTTCGGAGATGGAGATTATGGTAAACTTGGTTTGGGAAATTCCACTGCAAAATCCTCACCACAGGTCAGAATTTATGGAGAAATTGTTCTTTGTATAAATCTTCAGTGTTGTTAAACATGTTACACAGTGTTCAGAGAGAGTGTGATTTGCAAAAGTCAAATTACTAATTCCAGCCACTATACTGTTCTCATAAAATCTAGCATAAATAATTCCGATGATGTGTGATACCAAGCTTGATACTTCGTAGTATTTCATATAAATAATAGTGACCTTATCTCAATGGCAATACAAGTAGTTCAAATTTTAGGATAAAGGGTTTCATATAAATAATAGTGATGGCAATACAAGTAGTTCAAATTTTAGGATTAGCTTAAGGATGAGAGTTTTCTTATTTTGAGTTTACACACTCCTCTGCTTCCTCCTGTGCCACTCCCTGCTCACTCCTCACAAATAAAAGGTACTTTGAACCATTGTACATAGGGTAAGCTGTTAGTTCCATTAAAGAAAAAGAGTAAACTGTGCCTCAGTTTAGAGATGATCCCATGATGTATGCATTGCACAGTGGGAATTGTAAAATATTTTTTTGGAAGCAGGATACAGATTAAATTGATGTTTGCTTCCTGTTTATATCCTCATAATACTATAGCTCTTTTTCCTTTCACTTACATCTTAGAAAGTGGATATTCTTTGTGGAATTGGAATAAAAAAAGTCGCCTGTGGAACCCAGTTCTCTGTTGCTCTGACAAAAGATGGTCATGTATATACTTTTGGACAAGGTAGGCATTTGGACCTTTCCATCTACAGGTTTGTGTGTATTGCAGGTGAAAAGGAAGAATATTAAGACATATTTATAAAGACTGACCTAATGCTACTTTTTGGATTTTTGCTGGCCTAGAATTTTGGAATTTCAACAATGCAATTTTAACATCAGCCTAAAATCCAGATTTCTAGCTCTGTCTAGGCTGATCTTGGGATAGCCTTTCAATTTCCTAATTTACAGTCTGAGGAGTGTTTTCCTAAAACTTCATTGAATTTTACATGTCCAAAAACATTGGGTTACTTAAGAGTTTACTGTGTCTGATAAAGCATGTGCCTACACAAGTTGTTTTAAAATCCGGACAGGAGAATTTCCAAGTGCACTGAATTAACCATGTTTAAACTTCGAAGTCAGTTAATTCATACGTATTGTAAAACCATATGTTTAGATCTAGAAGTCTCATTTTAATAGAAGTTGGTCCTGTTTCAGGCTTAAAGTGCAAGTAACAGCTTTAGCACTGTTAGTGAGCGCTGCAGGAAGCAGTGATTTGTAGGAAGCATACACCAGAGTTCTCTCTAACCAATGGCACTGGTGTTCCAGTTCTAAGAGTATGTAGAATTGCTTTTTGTCCCTCTCTGACTTTCTGCCTGTAAGTAAAATTAACGTCTAATGTTCTTTACATATAGAGACATGTGCTTGCAATTTTAGATCGCCTGATAGGTTTGCCAGAAGGTCGAGCTCGAAATCACAACAGACCCCAACAGGTTCCAGTGCTGTCGGGCATCTTCATTGAGGACATCGCGGTAGGAGCAGAGCATACGCTGGCGTTGTCATCCACAGGGGACGTATATGCCTGGGGCAGCAACTCTGAAGGGCAGGTATGTACTGCTCTCTGGTTATTTCTGACCTTTTTAAGACGATAGTCGTACTTTACAGATGTGGTTGGAATATCTTTATTTTGGTGGTAAAGACAAGAGACTGTGCAGCATAGTTGGCTTAGCAGCATAGATTGGTTCTTCAGTCTGCAAAAGAGCTTGCAAAAAATTTCTAGCTGTTCTCAGGTCTCTTTGACACCTAGATCTGCTGCTCCCACTGAGTGTGGATGCAATATTCTACGGTATAAGCTGTAGATTAATACCATTTTTTAACATTTGCTCTGAATTTTTGCTTGGAGAGTTTTGGAAGTGTCATCACAGTTGTTGATTGTTCTTTTTCCCTTTTACCTCTGTTACAAATTGGCAGCTTGGTCTGGGCCATACCAACCACGTCAGAGAACCAACCCTGATAACAGTCCTGCAAGGAAAGAATGTCCGACAGATTTCCGCGGGGCGCTGCCACAGCGCTGCCTGGACGGCGCCGCCTGTTCCACCGAGAGCTCCAGGTAAAGAACTGAGACAGTTTGTCATTGATTCCACCTTTAGGTTTCCTGGAGAAAGGAACAACATGAGTGCAACAAGAACTTCTGAACATTTGGGACAGGATTTGTTTCGTTTCGTATCCATGTAGGTTTTCAAATGATCTTTATCTCTTTAATTGTGCTACTGTTGTGGTTTATCTCCAGTAGGCAGGTAAGCGCTGCATAAGCTACTGCAAAGAAAATGAACTTCATCCCAGCCAGAGCTACCCTTTATGAAATCAGGTTTTTCTTCTTTTTCTGTGGCAGGTGTTTCAGTGCCTTTACAGCTTGGTTTACCTGATGCCATTCCACCACAGTATGGGGCACTGAAAGAAGTGAGCATTCACACGGTACGAGCAAGGCTCAGACTGCTGTACCACTTTTCTGACCTCATGTACTCTTCCTGGAGATTACTTAACCTCAGTCCCAATAACCAGGTAAAATTCTATTTAAAAAACCAAACAGCTTAACTGTGCTGTGTTGTGCCATGTCCCTAGAGAGTTTCTGACCAGATCAAGATGGATCTTAGTAATAGGTTCTATGGGTATTTTGTAATAATTAAAAAAATACATATAATCTGGATTAAACCAAACTTTGTCAAAGTACTGTTATATATTTTTGTTTATGCCAACATTGATATGTCATTGTTTCAGTTTCCAAACCCTTACCAGCCTCAAAGCTAAAACCAAAAAGTGCTAATCTGTTTCCTGAAACATTGAAGTGTTAG
Source organism: Calidris pugnax (assembly GCF_001431845.1). Taxonomy (NCBI): domain Eukaryota; kingdom Metazoa; phylum Chordata; class Aves; order Charadriiformes; family Scolopacidae; genus Calidris; species Calidris pugnax. The sequence goes on from NW_015090862.1 coordinate 1,913,880, forward strand.
TGATTATTATGAAGGTTTTTATTCTGTAAAGACTGGAATTAATATTCTTATTCTGATTTGGCTTTATTGCAGAACAGTACATCTCATTACAATGCTGGAACATGGGGGATAGTTCAGGGGCAGCTGAGGCCCTTGCTCGCACCACGAGTCTATACTGGAATTAATATCCTTTATTAATATGCTTATTCTGATTTGGCTTTATTGCAGAACAGTACATCTCATTACAATGCTGGAACATGGGGGATAGTTCAGGGGCAGCTGAGGCCCTTGCTCGCACCACGAGTCTACACGCTCCCCATGGTGCGCTCCATAGGAAAAACTATGGTGCAGGGGAAGAACTACGGGCCGCAGATTACTGTGAAAAGGATATCAACCAGGTCAGTATTGTCACAGGCCACTGTCTTAGACCTCAGACAAGTACTGATGTTCATACCTTTTCCATCACTTTTGGCATACTGAGCTCTCTCTGTACAACTTTGTTGATCAGGTGGCTTCAGTAGCCTTTACGTGTTCATGAGTTACATTGTATGGCTGTCTCTTTTTTTCTTGTTTTTGAAAGAGGTCGGAAATGCAAGCCCATTTTTGTACAGATAGCAAGACAAGTGGTAAAGCTGAATGCATCAGACCTTCGCCTGCCTTCCCGTGCCTGGAAAGTGAAGCTGGTTGGAGAAGGAGCTGATGATGCGGGAGGAGTGTTTGATGACACGATTACAGAAATGTGTCAGGTATGAAAAGTCTGTTGGTTCAAAATGTCATGGTGGAGTTTTTGTTCTCTCTGTTGTCTTTTAGTATTTTTCAAGCATCCTTTTTGGAGCTCAGCAAATAACTTGTTCTTCGGTCCTGAGCCACAACACTAGAGCTCCCTACTTAGGGGTGTCTCTGAGGATGAAGCAAGCTTCCTAGATTGGGGCAAGGAGATGCCATAAGGCGACACTATAACTAGTTTTACAGGAGGCATCTTGGAATTCAGAGTGTTTTGCAGCCCCCCCATTCTGTGCAGCCAATACCTTCTGTAAGAGAAGCTGTATGGCATTCCCTGATTACAGTATGTTCCATGCATACGATGCAGAAACAGCTCGGGCAGGTATTTCTCATACGTGTCACCTCTCAGTTCAATGCTGGAAAGGAGATCAGTAGCAGAACGTGCACATTTTTGCCTGTCTGTAACCAGGGTACTGTCGCTATTGTCCACATAGCTGTCTTTTCAGAGTCACCTGGAAACTGACTGCCAGGATATGCAGATAAAGCTGGCCAATGCTAATGTTTGCTGCTTATAGTTTTAACGGTGTGTCTCAGCCCGATGATGCAACTGTGAGTGTAGCCAGGAGAAGGGTTCAAGACGATTCTGGCTGGAGAAGTTTGGTTGTTCCTTAATCTTCCAGGAGCTTCAAAACCCAAAGAATGAGTGCTAGAGCTGGTACTGGAGTTAGAGTTAGGATACAGGATGCAAAATGCTGAAAAACTCTTTTATTATAACTCCAAATGTTTAGTATAAGTCTGAATTTCTGAAGCCTGTAAGTCTAGGGTTGATTCAGGTAAGGAGATGGAATTTTGGGGTTCTTTCGTAGATGGTTTACATTAATTATGAGGTGTGATGAGGGTTTAGAACAGAACTCATTGAAAAATTTGCTTCATTTTTGTTTCTTGAAAAAGCTGCACCAGTGGAGTGTATACCTTATGGCTTCTGATTATTTCTGAAACAGGTACCAGGAACGTATCACAGAGTAGTCATGGTGCAATAACCGTTATAGTCTGACGTAAGGGTGGATCTTGAAATAAACACGTTTTTCTTACTAAAAATCATCCCTGCCATGTTTACTTTCTCTTAAATGTTTCATATTAATTTATAAGTAATCATAACTATAATGGAATATTCTGTCTTGTAATGCTATAATGTCATAGTATTTCTATAATAGGTTTGTTATCCTTGTGTCTAAGAAGTCTTTTTTGCTGTTGATTTTTAAGGAACTGGAAACTGGAATAGTCGACCTGCTTATTCCTTCCCCAAATGCTACAGCTGAAGTAGGCTACAATAGGGATAGGTAAGTGGTCCAGGATTTCATTTATTGCAGATGTTAGTGGGTGAAAATAAAACTCTTCTATTAACTGTTTTTTACCAAATGTTGAGACTTTATGATTGTCTCTAGTACATTTTTTCCTTCATGTTGTGTTGTTACTCTGTTGTAGAGGAGAGGGCATGGTTCTAAGGTGAACTTCCTGGGTTGCCAATGGCAGACTTTAGAGAAACATCAAGAATGCCAGCCTTTGTGGTCAGGATTAGTTCTGCCTGTCTCGGCCTCCGTTATTTTAACAGCTAAAGATAACAATAATCTTTTTATTTGGACAGCCCTTGCTGATAATTGTGTTGCTAGTTACTACGCTGCGCTTAGAAATGCTTTGTCTTTTACTTCTAGTGAATAGAAATGATACTATTTTCACTTATTCTTTGTTCTTTCAGGTTTCTCTTTAACCCTTCAGCATGTTTAGATGAACACCTGATGCAGTTTAAGTTCTTGGGCATTCTCATGGGTGTAGCTATTCGTACAAAAAAGCCATTAGATCTTCATTTGGCTCCAATGGTCTGGAAGCAACTCTGTTGTATCCCACTCATCTTGGAGGATTTGGAGGAGGTAGACCTGCTCTATGTGCAGACCCTCAACAGCATTCTTCACATTGAAGACAGTGGGATTACTGAAGAAAATTTCCATGAGGTAAGAGATGAAAGTTGGGGCTTTCGGGTTTATTCAGAAAGCGGTTACTTGGTCAGATTGACCTTAACTTCAGTATTTATATAATTCAGTGTCTCCGTTATTGGGATAACAAGCACTTCAGGTGCATTTGGAATTACAGTTCTAAGTGACTGATAGTAAAATACTAAACTCAGATCACTAGAGTGACTTACACTGAACATTCTTTTCCTGTTTTATATCACAGATGATTCCTTTAGATTCCTTTGTTGGCCAAAGTGCTGATGGTAAAATGGTTCCCATAATCCCTGGAGGGAACAGTATCCCACTTACCTTTTCAAACAGGAAAGAATACGTGGAGAGGGCAATTGAGTACAGACTCCATGAAATGGACCGTCAGGTAAGAATTTCATTGGGACCCTATTCCCCTTGTTAATGGGAACAGTCATTTAGAACTGTTACAGTTTATTAGGGAATAAGAAAATCTTTCCTTTCTGCATCTCGTCTTTGTCCCTGGAGCTTTTCTTCCCCCACAAACTGTTTTGGGGATTTGTTTTAAATTAGTCCTATTTTTCTTCGTAATTGCTTAGTTGACAAAAGAGCATTAGAAATCAGAACTTGTCTTTCGTTAGAGTAGCCCCACTGCAACTGTCAGCCCCACGTGAGAAAATAACCTCAGTGCGCTGTAATTGGACATTATAGCAACAGAAAGAGTAGCTAAGGGAAATATTGGTAACCATTAACTTAAATCTATTTCTCTTCTGCTTTAGCACAGAAACTACAAATATTTCATTATGTGCTTTGAGGAGTGTTAATTACGTCGCTGTATTTTGCCATTCATATAGTGAAGCCTATGAAAGCAGCATACTAATTACCTGCTAGGAAAATTCTTTTCCTTTCTCTCAAGATACAGATGCATGTGTGGTATTGTCTGCATCAGAAAAGTAACTTTCTCATCAGAGGTACCAAATCCTACTCTAGAACAAGTACACATTTCTTATAAATACAACTTCGTTTCAGCTCGGATGGTATATACACAGTGTGTTTGGTTTAGCCATCATCATTTGTGCTTTAAGTTCTTGTGTTTTGTATCAAAATGTTCTTTTATGCACAACTACAATTAAAAATACCTGCAATATTCTCCAGGATTTTGAGAGAGGATACAGCCCCTACAGAGGATGCGTGTGTGGGAGCTTGGATTTGGCAAATGTTCTATAATTCTTTCTCTTCATCCCATTTCTCAGCTGATACGTTGCTTGGGCATTGGATGGTAAGAGGCAGAGGAAAGACCATTGCACTTCAAGTGTCTCTTCTCTTTTGGGCAATAGGTGGCTGCTGTAAGAGAAGGGATGTCTTGGATTGTTCCAGTTCCTTTGTTGTCTCTTCTGACTGCCAAGCAGTTGGAGCAAATGGTCTGTGGGATGCCAGAAATATCAGTTGAAGTTCTGAAGAAGGTTGTGCGCTACAGAGAAGTTGATGAGCAGCATCAGCTGGTGCAGTGGTTCTGGCATACCCTGGAAGAATTTTCAAATGAGGAGAGAGTCCTTTTCATGAGGTTTGTGTCGGGAAGATCTCGATTGCCAGCCAACACAGCCGATATCTCTCAGCGATTCCAAATAATGAAGGTTGATCGGGTAAGATGCTGCTTTTGGGGTTTTTTGGGGTTTTTTGTTATTCTTGCCTAGTATAATCTGTCCTTTGGCAATAGGAGACAGGTTTCAATAATTGTAAATTTGCAGAAAAAGTATGGGATGGGATATGCTCTGAGCTATTAAAACCAAACATTTTAATTGCGTAGAAGTACATACCCTGCATGAATTGCATCTTAATTCATTTGGTGCATTTACTATAGTTACATGACTGGAGATCAAGACAAGTTCTTCCACAAGTAACAAACCTTCTTGTATTGTAACTTGTCCACAGTCCTTTTCTGTTCCAATCCCCTTTTTCATTTGATAATTTTCACATTTTTTTTTCTTTTAAGTTTTAAATCTGTAAGTGACAACATGTGACCACCAGTGAACTCTTGTGTCTTAAAACCACTGCAATGAGTTTACAGTATGTTACTTTACATACAGGATGCATTCATTTGGCAATACTTTTGGGTTTTGTGCAGTGAAAGCACATTCTCTGTGAACGACATGAATCAAAAACTTGGCAAAATCTAAGATAACAGTGGTTTGACTGTCGGCTTTGGTTAGGTGTCTCTCAAATTGCCTCATGTTAAGGCACACTACGGTATGTAATTTGAATGTTGCTTGGCATCTTCCAGTGGGCTGCTAAATGGTAATACAGTAGCGTGATCAACTTTTCAAATAGTTGAATTTCATCAGTGGGTTGAATTATTTACAGAGCAGCAGAGACGTGGTAGTTTTGCACGTATTTAAGGATGGAACAAGCGATGTAAACAAGGGAGGCTGGTCTGCTTCTCAAAAGGAATTTTGAGATAGAATGTGAAAATGCTGATTGGCAGAGGCAAGGAAGGGAGGGAGCGAGGAAATATTGGGTATGTTGCATTTTTTGCTTCATTCACAACTTAACAGTGTCCCACCTTTTGAGCGATTAAATATTGGGTATGTTGCATTTTTTGCTTCATTCACAACTTAACAGTGTCCCACCTTTTATCCATTTCCACAGCCTTACGACAGCTTGCCTACCTCACAGACTTGTTTCTTTCAACTGAGGCTCCCACCTTACTCCAGTCAACTAATCATGGCAGAGCGTTTGCGCTATGCAATCAATAATTGCAGGTCTATAGATATGGACAATTACATGCTCTCACGGAATGTGGACAATGCAGAGGGCTCAGACACAGATTATTGACATTCTGTGAACAAAATCATCTTCCTTTTACTACAAATAGTGCCCTAAGTCCAATTCATTGTTGACATAATTTTACAGTAACCATAGATGTTTTAGGAGCATAAAACCAGATGTTAATAGACAGTGGCCACATTTTAGTTACTCTAAATGTAACAAAAAATTAGATGTTTTTATTTTTTTGTGATTGTAAAAAAGAAAACAAGGAAAAAGAAAACAAAAAAGTATGATCGGTAAGTTTTTTTTCCTTTTTTTTGGTCACTTTTGGTAAGTTTGCATGGAGACATTTTGGTGCATTTTTGTTGGGAATAGTACATTTGTAAGCCCTCCCAGTGAACATGAAGAGTTGTACATTGTGTATAATTGTTCATTAGCAAGGACAGTTTTACATGAATATTCACATATTTATTTTGTTTTAATTTGAATTGCCTGTGCAGGGTTCTTTACGCAGAGAAAAATAAAGCAAATTGAAGAATTGGTTGCTTGTATGCATCTGTGAACTGTGATTGGTTTACTCAGTCTTCATACTTTTCTATTTTGTCTCAGGAAATTACAGTTTTACAGTGTTTAGACAGGATGTGACATTTGAAGCATCTTAAAATGTTTGTCCTTCGATGAACCTGATGTGTAGTACTGTGCTCTGCATTCTTAATGTCTTTGAGGTACTGGCTCTTTCGGGTATACCACTATTTATTCCTCCTACTGCAATACAAGTTAATGTTGTACTTGGTTCCTTCTTGATTTTCCTTTAAACATTTTTCTCCTCGAGAGTAGTAGTTGTTGACAATAATAACACATTGCCACTTTGACTCAGAAACGCTTCAGTCTTTTGTCCAGACTTTTCCTTTTTAATATACAGATTGATGTAGCTGATACCTGCTCAGAGTACAAAAAGTTTAAATGAAGGTGACAGGGCAGTAGTGGAGACTATGGATTTTGTATACGTTCTTAGTTCATGCCTTTGATTCTAGGAAATTTCATGTGTTTGGTCTCATTTGGTTGCAGCTGCAATTGTGTCAGGATCAGCAGGGTGTGCCTTACACTGTAAGGGTTGTATTTGGTTTGGACAGTAACAGACTGTACAAAGCCGGTTTTGTTCTGTGTCTTAGGGAGGTGCTGAAGAACAGATAATTCCCCAGTGTCTCTATCAAAAACATGATTTGTGTCAAACTACAGGTGCTGTGTGGTGTCGAGGAGCGGGACTTAATGGGGCTGAGGAGAAGGGTAGAGTCTGTCCCTAGGTGAGTCACTGCCCCCATTCCTGCTCGCTCTCCCAGGTGAGGATGCTGGGGGCTGAGGGCTGGCACAGCCTTTGTTCACTTCAGCTCCCCGGGGACGAGGCTGCTCTGGCTGAGTCCGGAGAGGAGGGCAGAAATTCCTGTTGTTTCCCTGTGTGTGACTGTTGGACGTTCCCGGGCATTGACAGGCAAACTCCCCGGTTGTCTGAGCCTGAAGTGGTGTGTTGCTGCCAGCTCGTAGGGGCCAAAGGGCTGGCTTGATAAGCTGTAAAATACACTGCAGATCCAGGTTTTATCTGGGAAGCTATTTTGGTCAGGACTAGCAGTTGGCTGATGAAAAGGGTGAAAGGCTCTTGAGCTATGACCACTCTCTATGAGTGAGACATCTGGAGGGGGCTTTCAGCAGTTTTGGGAGGAGGGAGGGACTCGGGGCTCTGAAATCACGCAGACTTAGTTTCCTGCCTCGTTATGTATCATGGTTCCAGATGGAACTGAGATATTGGTGTCCCATCTTTATGTTGAGGAGGAGTATATTCATATCTTGATCTAAATTTATAGGTGTCATACATAAAAAATAGATTACAAGTAAAAGGGGAGACTGCTATCTAAAGTCCTATGTTAATTGTCTAGAGGATTTCATTCATGTGTTTGAATTAGTGCTATGGATTTGTCAGCCTGTTGCAACCCAGCACAGAAAATAATAGAACTGTGCCTAAAAATTGCAGTTTCGTATGGACTCTGCAGTTGGCTTCTTGGATAACGAGGGTGGTTTTGGAAGCGGTTTACAGTAAAGTGAAAGAGGATGTTGATATTGGTAAATATTGATGTTGATTAAAGTATTGTGCTTGATTGCTTTAATTGAGACTTTTTTATTGATTCTGCTTGTCTTTTGAATGTTTTATCTTAGTATCATTAAAACTATCACGTGCTTAGTAATTTTTATTTTATCCTACTGTTTGTTTTCACTCTAATTATATTGTACATACACTGCTTTTAACCTGCTGATTGACATTTTTCTGTTGCTCAGGCATCTGAGTGAGGCTGGAATCATGTTCCAGTTTCTTGCATGATGCTGCCTGTATCTAATTGCAGACAAAGATGAAAAATGCACAGCACTGGTTATGTCCTACTGTTGGAGACGTGTGAGAAACTTCTTAACTTTATATCAATTTAAAGGTACTTTATATATGCAAACCTCTCCCTGTATAGAAAGGGGAAATAAATAGTCTGTGTCTGCGTTCTGTAGTACAAGTAGGTGATACGTGCAGTTATTTAAAGAAAAATATATGCAACTCAACCTTTTAAGAAACCTTGCAGAGGCAGCGTGGCCGTGCGAGGCAGGGCTGGCTGTAGGTGGGCTGCGAGCGAGTTCCCAGTCTCCTGCCTGGTTTCCTTCCCCCCGTTCGGCGCTGGGGGGGACGTACGTGTGTGGCTGAAGCAGGGAGGATCAGGGGGAGCAAACGCGTGTCAGAGGTAAGAACAGGCATGTGACAATGTTTTTATCTAGACCCATTTCAAATTAATATGAGATACGGAGGCACAGTGAGCTTAGAAGCTTTAAATTCTAAACATAACTAGAGAGAAACAGCTTGAATGTGCTGTAGGTGGCACCAGCCTGTCTCTCTTGTTTAACACGACTATTTGCTGTTGCTTATTTTTTGCTATACATGAGTGTACCTTACCTTATCTCAAGAAGCGCTCGCTCTCCCTGTTTTATAAGGCTCTTGCTTCTTGAAGCCTGTAGTTTCTGCTTCTTAGCCTGTTTTTACCCTGGGATTTCATAATTTCTTCTCTGCCAGCTCTGGTATTTCCAATCACTTTTCCCTACCTTTTTTTTTCTCTTCTTTCCCGCCTAGGAGGTACCTCCCTAACCCTTGGGGCTGGCAGAGAGCTGGGCAGCCCTTCCAAACAGGTCGGCCTGCTCCAGCAGAGAGATGAGCAGCCAGTCCCCAGACTGGAGGCAGGCAAGGTCCTTTAACTGGGTGAATCCCCACTCTTTCTGCAGCTAGAGGTAGTAGTGCTGGTTCTTCTCTAGAGCTGAAATGTAGCGGTAGGTGGAATTAGAGGGGACTGGTTAGAGCAGAGTCTATTTGTGAACAGTATTCTGCAGAGGACAAGTGAACAAGTGATGAGGTCAGGACTGGAAGTTTGATTTAGCTGTGTCAGTTACCTGGTTTGACTGGGTGATGGAGTTTAATGGCAAAATAACAGTGCTGCTGGTAAGGAAGCGCTGTTACCATTACTGTGTTACTGCAGGACTTTGTTTATCTTCCTTTACCTTATGGCCAGGTTGAGCTGTGGTATCACAATGGAAATCTGAAGAGTCTTCTGGATGTTGCTGTTCCTTATTGTGTAGGAAAAGGCACAAATGTCTGATAATGAAGTCGTTTTCTATTTGCATCTGATAAATTGACTCATCTTCCAAGTAGGCATCTTGGTTTGACACCTGTTGTTTTTTTAATACTGTCATAAAGTGATCGATAATGGGCCTTCCTCCCTCCATGCCTGGTGAGTTAGTGTGAAGAGTGAAAAATGTTTGGGTAATGTTAAGAGAACCTTGATGGAACTCAAATGGCTTGGAACTAAAGAAAACTGGTAATAATGGCATAAGTAAAACATTACATAATGGCTTAAGTAAAACATAATCACTATATACTTAATTTTCAAATTGGATTGCTAAGTAAGAAAATTTATTATTGATGCTGAAAAAATTTATCAACACTACTGTGTTCAAATTTTACCATGTCATGAACAAATTTCCCCATTCAAGGAGGGGAAGAGCAAAGTACTATTATTACTTTGAGCATTTGTACACAAATAGGAAAAGAAACCAAGCAGGAGAGTGTTCCAAGGCCCTTTTTAGCTCTGTAAAGTAAAAAACCCCACAAAAACCATAATACCACTGTGTGCCGTCCCTTGGCAAAAAAACTGGCAAAAAAGGATAAATAATCTGTAGGAATATGCAAACCTGCTTTCCTATCTTGTAGCTACTTGACAGTCTGTTTGGTGTTACATCTGTCATCACAGCACTTGGGAACTGGCAGCAAGATGAAGGTCTTTGGTTACTAATGTGACTATAGAGAATTCCTACCTTGTTCTGTCTTGTCAGCAATACGTGAAACTAGTGTTTTTTGCATGCCAGAATTGTGTATCCAAGGTAAGAATTGTGTCAACATCCCAACTTCTACATCAGAGTAATTTTGTTCAGTCTAGGGATGTGCTTCCCAAGTTGTAAATGCTGGGTTAGGGTTGCTGTTTGTCCTTCCTGTCTGTGCTTCCAGTTCTGTTCCTTCCTTTGTAGTGCATAAGGCTCCTACGTAAGTTTTAGGAATGAGTTAATGAAATGCCAGAGTATTAGTGGCAAGTTTGTCCTTCTGTCTGTGCTTCCAGTTCTGTTCCTTTCTTTGTAGTGCATAAGAGTCCTACATAAATTTTAGGAACGAGTTAATGAAATGCCAGAGTATTAGTGGCATACTGTTAAATAGCTTTCAGTTGTGAAGATGCAATAATTAAATTGTTTTATTTGTCTTCTGGGTGAGTGTTTCTTACAGATACTCATTCTGATCAAGTATTTCCCTGGCATTCCAGCTCAGTTTGGCTAAGTTTCTGTAAAGCTGTGATTTATTTCTTAGCTCAGCCAAATTAGAGGGTACCAAAGGATATCTGTGGATCAATTAACCAGGATGGAAAGGAGGAGTAAGTATATTCACTTATGTTGAGAGCTGTAAATTCCTCTTTCTGTTTTTGATGCACCACATAAAGAATATTCTCAGGAGTTCATAGGTGGCTCACCAGTTCTTGCAGAGGAAAGAATAAGCCATAGGAATGTAGTCTATTAAAGTATTTCTGCTGAGATTGTTTGAAACTTACCTTCCTAGAGAAACTGATTAGAAATATAATTTTACAGCACTACTCCTACAGTAAAAGTTGGCCTCAAGTGGAATTTTGATTGCTTGTTCCCTTTCTTTCTGTTCTAACATGAACGAAAGACAATATATCATTTGAAATAAATCTTTGTTGCAAGACTAGCAGAGGCATCAGAGCTGAGCGCTCTGTTACAACACCCCAAGCATTTTCTCCACATAGTTTTAATAAAAGGAGCAACAATATTGTAAAAACAATACAGTGAGAACTTGGAAAACAAAACCAGTTATTCCTAAGTAATTGAGGCCTAACTTCAGAACTTGTTTCTACAGTTTAGATGCCAGTGGGAACGGGGAAAAGGTCTGCTTTACTTCAGTAGTAGCTTTTCACACATTCTTTTTGTTTTAGAGCTACTACAGTCACGCTGTTCTCTAAATCTAAAGAAAAACATGTATCATGTTAGATATTTTTGACAACCTTCAATAATTTGTTAAACAGCAATTTAAGAAGTCACAAATCCTGTTGCTTGGGGGAAGAGGTAACTCTTGTAGTCTTCCAGTTATATAAAAGATGAAAATGCAGACAAGTACTAAGTCTGCAAAGCTAAACCTGTAGATATACTGTTAAAATGCAAAAAAGCTAATGGATTATTTTAAACCCTGATGGTCTGGATGTATTTGAACTCCAACAATGCAAATTCCAGTTCATGTGTTTTCAACTGGCAGATTTCCCCAGTGGTCTGTTCCTGGTGCAGTAAGATTAATTATGGATAATTGCAGAGCCCCTCGTGTAATGGAGACACAGGCTCGCTGAGGGGTCTGCACAGAGACTGCTGCAGTCACCAAGTCCTGAACAACTGCTGTGTAATGGAACAGAAACGTTGACTCTATTTTTTCCAAAAGCTAGTATTTCTAAATTTGCTTTAATTTTAAGGTCACTCTCAGTATTCCTGCTCTGTATGAGGTTTTAATTTCAAATGAAATCTTAACTGCTGTGGACTTCATAGTGATTTAAGCTGGAACTATTTGTGGTCCATAGTTTGTCAGACTGGCCTGTGTGCAGCCTTCTGTTTGACGTCTAAGCTGAGCTGACATCTGGCCTCTGGGGGAAACCAACTTATCGACAGCCAGATTTAACCATCTGTCAGCTTTTGTGAGCATAAAGTTCTTCAGCGGATTGTATTGAATGGGAGAGAGACTGAAGGTAAATACAAGTTCAGCTGCAGAGTCCAGAAGAGCAGGTAGGATTATGTATTATGGTGTGCTCTCCAGGAGTCACCATTCTGAACTCAGGTCAGAATTGCTGAACAAAATGAAAAGTAGCAGAAAGCAGAATTTGAGGACACGCTCCCACATAGAGTAAAGCACAGGGTTTGAGACAGGTTGCTTTTTAAAAAACGGGATTAATTCAGACTAGATGATCATAATGATTTTTCTGTGGTGTTATACTAAGACAGACTGAACAAATGGAACTCATGACCAGTGCCTGCAGGACAGTTGACACCGTAAGGTGGCACTCAAAAATGTTTACCTTTCCGTGGGCAAAAATGTTTAAGTGCATAAGGAGTGATGGAATGTGATGTTACCAGTCCCAAGGACTCAACACCACGACCAAATCCCACTGTGTTGTATCAAGGCAGATGTTATCCAGCAGAATAAAACTGCTCCAGCCTTTGGTGTCAAATTTTGTAGACGATGCCATAGCAACCCTTCATTAAAAAAAAAGTTTCACTTCATGTAGCAGAGCAGCATTGCAGGAAAGTGACAGCACTGTGGTTTGGGCTGAAAATAGCTATTTGTTTTGTACTTTGTGGTGAGAAACGGGTGTTTATCAAGATCTCTACTGAAGTGTGTTCCTAATTTAGCATTTAAAGCTACAGGCTGTAAATTACTGTTTTTTCCTGTAGGGTAGTTCTGTAAAATAGCATTTGTTCACACTGTGTTTCCTTTAATGTCAGCTTTCAAAAATAACTGGGTGTATCTTGGCAAAGTACATTCTGCAAAGGGTCAAACTGTGTTTTGTGGGCGTTGCCACACATCCCTCGTTAAGGCCAGACAAATCAGCTACAGGTGTTTATCACTGAGGAAGTGATGGTTGTGGGGCACTCTGCTTTTGCGAGGAAGATCATGGTGTGGGTATCACTCTGAGCGGATGGAATGACCATATGGATATATCCTTTAACAGAAATTTGTTAATTGCTCTTTCCCTGACATTTGTGTAAGTCATACAGTTACCCAGGCTGTGTCTACTGTGGGTTTATGCCTTTCCCATTACACAAGGAGTTTAGAAAGCAAGGCAGGGGGGTCCGCTCTGGACCTCATGACTCAATGAGAGGGTCTTCCTTACTCTTTGCATCTCAGGTCTCTGTGTGAATCATTATAACTCAATTTTCCTTGGTATGTTTCTTCCATGTATTTATTAATAAGATGAACCTTGCCGTCAGTCTTTGCTGTATTCCATCAAATTTATTGAACTCTGTCAGACAAATTACTACTTTACCTCAATAAAAGATACTGCTGCTTCTCTCTTCTGAGTGAGGTACATTCCACTCAGCCATGACAAGAGGATATCAAAATCTCAGTTTTTCAGCCTTAATAAGGTCTAGCATTATGTGACAGCAAGGCAGGGTTTTCCAGTTTCAAGGAACAACAGGTTTAAGCAAACAGGTTTTTTCCTTAAGACCATCCTGGTGGAGGTACAGACCTTTTCCAGTGCAGCCTTCACAAAACACATCAGCCACCTTTTTGGACTCAAAGCAACTGCTACTCAGGAGGAGAGTGGAAGCAAAGTAAAGCACCCACATTGACTGAGTTTATACAATTTGTTGCACTTAAAGCTGAACCAATTTTCTTGATGCTTTTTCAAGCATCAACTTTTTTTCTGGCTTACTGTCTGGAATCATGTTAGCACTTCTCTCTGCTCTCAGCGTTATTGAAGGACATTTTTCCCTGACTCTCTCCAGACCAGTTTGTGTTATGTTCCGGCAGAAATCCGCGTGGAGCGTTCGCAGTGATGCCCCGTAGAGGGTGACTGCTTCCAGTGTCCGGTCACTGATCCGCACACAGTTCTCCAGTTTGAGTGTCTTGAGGTTGGGGCAGCTCTTGAGCAGCAGCAGGATGCAATCGTCTGTGACATGGCCACATCCAGAGAGGGTCAGAGAGAGCAGGTTTGGACATCTGCAAACATGATCATTACAGGTGAGATGAGGGGAAAGATAAATAATGGAGCTCAGGAGGAGCTAGTATCATCAAGAATAAATATGAAAGTTACAAAAATACCTCCTGTTCCATCAGGAGAGGTAAGAATGCATGCGTAGGTGGGGGCATATGTGGACCTTAATGCTTAGCTTTACTAATTGCAAGATTTACCTTCTTTGCTTTTTCTGTGGGTAGCAACACCTATAGCTCAGCTGGCAGAGGGAGAAGGGGAGGTGGATGCCTGTTGAACCTGCAGCTGCATTGTTTTTTCTTAAGCAGTAGCAAGGAGCTGCGCTTCTCCCAGTGCAGGGAATGAAGACCCAGCAGAGGTGATTTACAAATCAGGATGAATTTGAGGACAATTGAGCGAAGAGGCTGTTGTGTAGACATGCCAAGCACAGGCAAGTAAGACACTCCTGCTCTTGATTTTACAGGGATTAATGGGTGTATTTCAGGTCCTTGGCTCTACTGAACAGGTGCCAGCACCTAAGAGTGTTGATGCTCAAACCCCACCCAACTCTTAAACCTTCCTTCAAATTATTGAAACTGGTAAAAACTCTTCTACTGTTAAACAATGAAGCAAATTGAAAAAGCTTTCTTTTTTTGTTGCTTGGGTGGACCTGGGAAAGTACAGAAAAGGCCTAGTCCAAGACAGCGTGTTGATGACTTACAGTGTCTTTGTGCAGACCCGTTATTAGTGGCTGTTGTGCTGAGCAGGCAAGTTTGCAGGTTGCAAAGCCTTTAGTGCAGTGTCTGCCCACACCTCTCTCGGGGGAGCAGCTCAGCTCTCCATCCATGTAGCTAAATGCAGCTTCATGTTTCTTGTTGGCACAGGACTCTCTGGGCTCTGTTGTTGCAGGGTAAATGTTACAGCACCGTTAGCCTACCTCCATCCTGTAAGAACTGTAAGGTGTCCGTAAGTGCCTCCATATAAATGTTGTGCTTACAGCCTGTATGGGGTTTAGGTGTACAACAGCCCTGGGGGCAAACAAGGGGCTCTGCCATCTCTGCAGTATGTTCTTCTGTCCTTATCAACTGGTAGGTAGTGCACTCCCCTTTCTTTACACCACCCCCCCGCTGCTGCCTGACTTCACCTTTTGCAGGGATAATAAAATGAGATCACATCAGCTGCATGAGCTTTTTTTCCCCATTCTTACCCTTTACACCTATGAACAGTTCGGAAAACAAATGTTTTAAAGCAGGCAAGGTCAAGAAAGGCTCCCCCACCTGCTATCTCTTGTGGCTTTGTCAGCAGAATAAAAGTATCTTTGCACAGAATGCTAGGAATTTTGTTGGGATAGAAATGTGTTCAATAGATTGCTGGAAAAAAAAAGTCAGGCACTTGTTTTAGGAAGGCTAAAATGGATGAGGTGGGAGGGAGGAGCATGTGGCAATATAAACTGTCATTTTTAAGAATTCAGTTTAAGTTGTGGAAACAAATCCATGTAAGGCTGAAAGGCTGAAGTTTTATGGACTTTGAGATTGCTCACTAGCTTGGCTTTGCTTTGGATTTTGTGCAGCAGCCAGTCTGGGGTTATGGATTCTGCAGAGGAAAAAGGCATTTCAACTATTTCTGCAGAGCTGCGGTCTTGTGTCCTCTTTCTGAATCCTAATTTGTGATGGCAAAAGAAATAGAACTAGTTAACGTGTGGCCTCGTGGCAGATATTCCAGTGCCAAAATCAGAGAAATACTTCCTCTTACACCTTCCTTTGTAGGCACAGATATGGCTCCTAATGATACTTTGATAATTAATCCAAATTTTTTAACAGTTGTTCTAGAACCGTTACTTCTGAAATTTTGTACTTGCAACTAAATGTTCTGGTTGGAATTTACATTTCAGTCCTTGTTTCAAGACTGCACTGTGGCAGTCAGTATGGTGTCCAGCCAGACACTGTCCTGTCAGTATCCTGTCATTTGTTGGTTGTTTTTTTTCAATTGTTACTTCCAAATAGCAGTTTTTCCCTTCCCTGTTGTGGCACAGAGCTGAAGGCTGGCTGTGGCACAATGGTGTGCATTTCTGACAGGCACTGGCCTGCACCTTTCAGCCCTGGTTTAGTGCAGCAGCCCCCTCGGTGGTACTGAAGCCCCAGGATTGGCTCTACCCCCTTTGCTCCTCCTCGCGTCATTTAAGTTTTCCTTCCTTAGAGCTGTGTTGTAGCAGTAAAGCTGTTCTAAGAAAGGGGGTGCACCCAGGGCTGCTTTTCCATAGTGGTATTTCTTTCCCTTTACTGTAGTTTATAAAAAGCTTAGATAGAGTTTAATTTCAGTATAAAAGTTTTGTTATGACATACATTCAAATGTCTTCCCTCTAGGCTCCCCCCCACCAGGACAATGCTTTGCACTGCCAGGACGTTTCAGTTAAGCAGCAGTTCAGTTGGCAGTATTGCACTTTCCGATATTAATTATTCATTCTTCAAAAAAAAGAAGGAAAAAATTAGGCTTAAGGAAAGTCAATATGAAGTATATACTATTGCCACTATAAAACCAACTTAACACTATATTAAAACTGCAAAGTCAAAGCACTCACGTACTCAGTGCCCCACTTCACGTAGGATGTGTGGAGTAAATAGCTCAGTTCTCATTGCAAGGCAGTTAACCTTTACAGTAACATGGAGTTTCACACCCAAAGAACGTACCTGTTGCAAACTTCTAGTAAAAAATCATTGACAGTGTTTTCATGCCTGTTACAGAAGTCTTTCTGGAAATTGTTTTTCATCCAGTCCTCAATGTTACACACCTTCACTCTCTCTGAATACCAGCAGATGGATAAGTATTTTAAAGCAGGTCCCAGGAGAAAATTATCCTTCTTTAGTTCCGCTGGAGAATGAAAGTTCAACAAAGACCACAGTAAAGGATCCTGAAACACTTCTAGCAACTTGTGACATGTTTTTGCTAAACTTTTCCTACTGTTTTTGTCCAGAAAAGAAAACAGATGTAGCAGGCATTCCCGATTCAGCTGGGTTATATGCATAGCCGGTCGGAGCGTGTTGGAAAGAAGGCAGTCTCTGGCCTTGTGGGATCCCAGCAGTGCTGGAGGGGGCTCAGTCACCAGGAGCCTGTTGCACATATATGGTTGTGGAATGGTGTTTATTTTTGGCCAACAACTGGTGTAGAAGCTAAGAAGAGGGAAAAGAAACATGCATGTATGAAACTGTTGTTCTCTTTCTACAAGGGAATGAAATGGGTATGTAGAATAAATAGCAGCACTTGACTGTCATGAAATGCTTCCTTAAAAGGGATTCCTTTCCTTTTAGGCACGCCTGAAGTTTAGCAGTGTTTTGTGCCCAGTTACTGAACTGGGGGCTGGGACAGGGGGTGCAGCTACAGCTGCAAGGACTGGGTTGTTTTTGCAGTGTTCAACAATTTTAGTCTTGAATTGGTTCATTGATTTTTCTAAGGTTGCACTTTTGATTTGTGTTCAAGGACTGATACTAGATAATGAATTTTCACGAACAGCTTGCAAATAGAGTTGAAAATTTCCCTGGGTGCTTTAAAGCACAGACAAAGGCTGCAGCTTCAGTTTCCAAGCCTCAGGCTAAGGGGCAGTTTCCAGCAGTGTTACTTGGCCAACCAAAGGGAGTGTTTGCCCACCTTTGCAGCAGGACAGTAATGGCAGGGGAAGGCGCGCGTGGGAACTGCAGGTCTATGTTTAGCTACTTGTAGGCTTGTGCTTTTAATAGATGTCTTCTATTAGCCTCAGTTTTACAAGTTTTCTTGTTTATGTTTTTGTTGGTTTAGTTCTGTCACTGGTTTTGGTGGGGAAAGGATATATAGAATTGTTGCTGGGAGTAAAAGTGTTTGTTTTCCAGTAAAGGGAGAAACGGTAGCAGAAAGTCTCTCCTAGAAGAAAAATACAGCTGGAGCAAATGGCAGGTTAGAATTAAAAGCAACAATGAACAGCCCTATAACTTCCATGTGTGTGAAATGAAAATGCTCAAGATTAAGGCAGTTTATGTCCATATTCTGTCTGGTATTAATACAGGAAAATTATACATTCAATTAATTAGTAGATAGTGACAGAAAAACAGCCTTGCAGAAATTTTTGTAGGGGCTTGTACATTGTCAGTAGCTGGGAGGTTTTATGTACCTATGCGTTACAGGGTTTGTTTCACTACAACAGGGCTGAATCAGACCAAAGTTCATCTTTTCCTTCTTACCGTGCGAATGCAATTTGAAATTCAACTCTGAAAAACAAGATTTGAAATTCACTTGCTTTAGCTTCTTACCTGCTTGAGTGTGTACTTACACACAGTGACTCAAAAAAATAGCAATTGTGGATCTGTTTAGAAAACTGCTAACTCTAAAGAATTATTCTATACAGTAAGCTGTGCTTAACCATTGCCAGTCTTTTTGGTTTCATTTCCTTTGCCATTTAATGTTTTCCTTGAAACGAGGAGGAGATTCCTGCTCTCCACCCACATTCAGAAACGGGCTCTGGCCAGCTCTGTCCCTCTGAAGCCACAGAGGGACAAGGCGGGTAGATGATGGCACGTACCAGGTAAGCCACTCACTGGGGAACAGCAGCTTAAATAGCGTGCCAGCGGTTCTTGGTCTTCATTCTTATACTAGCAGTTTTCAACTCTTACTCGGTCCCCTTCATCCTTTTCAGAACTTACCTTCATTTTTGAGCAGGTTTAAATAGTTGAGACTGCTCAAAGTTGCAATAAACACAGGAATATAATTTAAAAACCACCACCACACAAGCAAACTTGAGCGCCAAGGTTAGCAGTGCCAGGACAGACCCTGTAACCACACACAGGACACACACCGCCATCTGACATAAAAATTAACAGCTGTTAGGGGACAAGGCCCTGCAAAATTGAAGGGCAGGTCTTCTTTGGGTTTAGAAGCTACATTTTGGTAGAGGTGTTAAATAGTGGGAACACTTCCATTTGCTTTATTTATTTTTTTTTTACCCAGAACAAGTTAGAATACTCTGCCACCCGTGTTCAGAGGATTTACACCAATGCTATTTGGCAATCCTGTAGAAGGACAAAAGGAGTTTCATTTTCTAAGGAAAGGAGACACTTTAATGGCACGTTTTCCATAAACACACTGCATGAATGAGATATAATTCACATTCAACCTGGAAATGCTCCAGAAACACACAAGATGAGCACAGTCAGTAATCCTCACTGAAAATTACACACTAGATTTTAATGGTAAACAATTACAACTATGGCACTACAGTACTTGAGGATATCCTAAAGCACATTGGAATCAATTTTCAAGGTGCTGATTACCTCATCAGTAAGACACAGACACACCAGTAATGAAACATTGTTGGGGAAACTTTTGAACACCACGTGTTAGGCTTTCCATTGGTTTAGCAAAATCCTTATAAATGGCCTCCTGCTTTTGGTACAAGTCGCTGTCCTGGCCCATCTCCTCTCAGGCAGACTGTCACCACCTGGAAAGCACCTTCTGACCCACAGGAGCTCTGTTTGCAAGTGCCTTAGGGTTTCACATAACGCTGCACTTCACACCTGGCTATACAAAACCCTAAAGCAGAAGTATTCTGAGAGCTGGACATTTTGCAGGTTTGTTTTAGTAAATCTTGTCTCCAGTTGTATACGTGGCTAAACAATCACTAACAAAAGGACAACCTTCGATCAGACAAATTTTGGTGAAAAATATGCAAATCTTTGAACTGTAGAGAGCAGTTGTTGCTTGCAGAGAAGTTCACAAGCAAGAAAAAAAATTCTTGCCAGTTAGCGTGTACTACGATCAGCAGTAAGTAGAAAAGAAACATTTGGCTTAAATGAAATGAGATATCCCCCCCTCCCACAAGCTAGTAGATAAATATAGGATATACAAGTAAGGTTAAAAATGTAATACTAGGCCAGGTGCAGTATATGTTACTGGTTCAGTGCTCAGTTACTTTTTTCTTTTTTTTTTTTTTTTTTGACACCACACTGAATAGAATACAGTGGATAAGCAAAGTTCTCCACCAGGAAGAGAAATACTTGTGTTGCCACAACAAACTGTTCATACTGTCCATCTGGGTTTGCAGTGGGAGAAGTTAAATTAGGAAAGGATTTACAACGTACTTGTTCCAGCAAAGCATATGGCTGAGTCCTTATCACCACCTGCTGCAAGAACAAGACAGACCTGATTGCATTGTGTTCCCATGGCCGTGTCTCACATGGACCATGCTGGAGAGATCATATTGCCCAAGACCTTAATGTTACAGAGCAAGTGTTACTGAAAGGAAATACCGAAGTGAGAACATAACTCTGACCCAAAACAATTAACTGGAGAAGTAGAAGCTGCTTAAAATAAGTGAATGTTGCTAAAGATTATAAATTTAAGTTTCTAAAAATACAGAAAGGCACATTTACATCACTGATTTGCGAGAACACTGCACACACCTGACTACTGTAAGTTAAACTGCTTCTGGCCAATAGCTAGTTGTGTAATTTAAGCTTTGTATTCTCAAAACTGAAATTCTAAAGCAATCCAATCCAAGTAGCATGCAGAAAAAAGGCAGCTATAGATGGAATCTACTGAACTCCCCACTAACTGAAAGCAATAAGGCTGCCCTTCAGGGTAATAAACTGGTAAGATACTGCACTTGCCCCACACACCAATGAAGTCTCTCAAATACCTTTTTCTGCCTGTAGAAACGGTAACAGCTACCTATTCCCATTAGGAGAAAGGCTCTGGCTGCAAGAAACAGAGAAATGGTAGGTGACAAACTATCTACAATTTAAAGCAATGAATAGTTCTATTTATTGTTCAACTTAAGTAAAAGAAGACATTGTTATATATGTCACTTAATGTATCAAATAATAATCACAATAGGTTTTAACTAGTGTACAGTTTACATATTCATACACCATTAGCAATGCTGAATGCTTTCTGCACTTTTATATTAAGCCAATTTCTCTCTTTCCTGGGTGGAGATGCTGTGGAAAAGCTATGAAGAATGAAATTTTTAAAAAACCCTGATCATGATTTCTCTTTGTACTTGCCAGTGTACAGGCAGCAGGTGACACACAGCAGCAGGTTGAGCTGCGGTACAGCCTGTAGGGAAACTTTTAATGGTGTTCTGTGCTGTCTCTCAGAAGCATTAACTAGAAAGGATAATCAGATTTTAATTGAATTCTTGTGTGTTTTCAGACTACTATTTTACTGTTATCACAAGTAAAAGGCGCTGTCTGCGTTGACTCTACATTAAGTAAATTCTACTCCTACTGCCATGCTTTTGGGATTTTAGGAGTGTCCAGTTCCTTGCTGGGCACACAGGGGCATGCTAAAAGGATGGGCAGGGGACGAGAACTGTAGCATTTGTCAAATTCCAGGGGTTTGGGGGGGACTCCTGGCTTTTGCAATGTTGGTTTTCCTGTCCACCTTTTTTAAATCTTATTAGCTGACTTCCACTATCCAGAATGGCAGTACAGCTAAAATTCAACTGTTGGTTTGTTTTCTTAACAGAAGTTCTTCCCTGTTACACAGCCAAGTTCTAGAAATAGTATCATCCCTCCAGTGTTCATGTAGAGCCTGTACATAAAGATCCCACCCTGGGCCCGTGCGTCAATACCACAGCCAGACAACAACCTCTCTGGGCTCATCATCTCAGCCAGGCGGGCAACGCTGTGAAACTCAGCAGCTTCCCTTTGGTTTGCATTTGAACTGCTAAAACAACTGTCAGTTTTAAGAGAATGGCAGGCATTTAGTGGACAGGAGCTATATTTAGACCTAAGACTGTTCTCACAACCCCCAAACTTTACGGCTGTATTCCCAGTTCCCACCAGGAAGGAGGGCTGGGGTCCCACTACCAGGAAGTCTCCAAGTTTTCAAGCAAGTTAAGTGTTTATGATCAGATTTCAGGATGACAATCTAGAACAAGAGGTGTCTAAGGCAATTCAGGTTTAGTTAAAAAAACATAAATCTCAACACAATCTAGACATGTATATATTTTAAGATAATTTTTTTTTTTAAATTTGAAAGGGGGGGAGGGCAGAGCATATGTGAGGAATACTTGAATTAAGCTGCAGTATAGATACAATTAAACCAACTGTTTATTTACAATGATTCCTGAAAGCAGCCTGAATACACACCAATATAGCAGCAATTACCTGGTCTATTTAATGATGCCACATCTCCTCTCTTCTGCAGACAAAGAATGATTGTTCAGAGGTCACTGTTTAGTTTCTTGCACGAGGGAAAATAGTACGTGCAAACAACTCTTTGATTTAAAGAGATTAAATCATGTCTACGCAACAGCTGTGACAACAGCATGAAGTTGTATTGCTCTTCATAATCAGAAGCACATTTATCTTGCTCGTAAGGAGGATAGAAAGCTTCTCTGATGTAAATGTGCCTTTAGAAAGTGAGAACTGAAAACATTAATATAAAAAAAGTCAAATAACTAAGTATTTCATGAAACTATATATATAAAAATTGAGTTATCACAACTAAAGCAGCAAATCAAAATCTGCTGAGGTTTTCTGGTATAACTAAAAAAAAAAAGTTAGTTTGTGTCCAAGTTCAGTAAGTCAAATGCTACCATTGACACAACAAAACTAAAACCCACAAGAGGAAATTGAAAAGTGCACAATGAAATTAATAGTCTTGGATCAAGTATTTATGGAAAAATGGAAATGTTTTGTCCGGTGGACTTGATAAGTGAGAATTAGAAGGAGGTATTAAAGTTTATCTGATCCAGATTTGGCTTGCCGTTCCACGTAGAAGAGGATGTAGGCCTTGGCCTTTACCACAGTCTCCTCGTCGGTCAGAGTTACAGTACTGTCGTTGAAGTGGAACCAGCGGCCCTCGTGCGCGGCGTACGCGGTGTAATGTCCAGAGCCAACGCTGCCGCGGGGGGGGAGAGAAAGGACAGTCAGGAGGAGACACAGCAACACACTCTCTGATGTACTTGCTGTTCGGGCTACGAGACTTTCAGGAACCAGGGGAAGAAAGGACCTGACAGCCCTCCACAGCAGTTGGTAAGATGCAGCCCTTCTTAATCTGCGGGGCTCAAAAGTTCCCTAAAGTATTTATGTTAAGTAAAATAATCTTTACTGGGATGAGCTGAAAGGGGTTTTACATATGAATTTATTACCATCCCATAGTACTTGTGCAAGCAAGGCTTCCTGCAACACTGAACTTCCATGTTTGCCTACATAAAGATCAAACCCATTAGTATTCAAGCATTAGCTATAAAAAATTCACTATGCTCTATTTTCAGAAATCTTCCCTATTTATGTCTTACAGAGATCGTGTAGTCTAAATATAATCAAAAGCACTCACAGCAAAACTAATCCCAGAATACCAAGAAGAAAAATTTTAAAGTTCATCTTAAACAGATGGAGCTGTATTTCTTGAATGTAACGTACCAGAACTACAAACCCATCCATTTTCATTACCTTACCACCCCAAGAGGGGCCTGCTTTCACTTGCTTACATGTCATAACACACGCTCAATATTTCCAACTGTCTAATTCCATTCTAATCATGACCAGCTTTCCTTTGCTGTCCATACAGCTTTTGATGACTGTGAAGCACCAGTCAGACACGCTGTGGTGCTACAAGGGTTGCCTTTAGTAGTTAGATGTTTTCTTTAAAAGAGTCCAGACCTTTACTCTTGAGAAAGCAAAAAGAGGGGCTTTCTGGACAGAACTTCCTTTTTCTATCTTTGAATTAAATTCAGGTATCAGCAAGGTTTTAATTAATAGGGTGTAGTTTCTTTAAAAAAACTCCTTTTGCAGCTCATGCCCATAGAGTGATTGCCTGAACAACAAGAACACATTTCTCTCAGCATAAACAGTCATTTTGTACCTACTACTGTTACTCTCAACAGATCTCTCCAGGGCTGGGAAAAGTGGAAGAAGAAAAAAAAAAACCAACCAGAAAAAAAGACACAAAACACACCCAACAACTTTAGGTCAGCACGTGAACCCTAGGCAGGCTTGTGGCGTGCCTGTTTGTTAGTGTTCACTTTGAAGTTCACTCCTGTAGGAGAGAAGGTAAATACAAGATAGATAGCTGCTTCCAGTGTGCCAGTCTCAGGTCTACATGCACACGCACTCTGGTGGCATAATAGTGTACATGTGCCTTTCAAAGTGAATAAAAGAGAAAAAAATATTTCATATTTTTGAAAAAAATATTTCAAAATGATGTCTTAACTTCTGGAGGGCCCCTGGATTCACTCGGTTGGTTTAGAGCTTTCTGGTCCTAGAGGAACTAGCACATGTGCCTTTCAAAGTGAATAAAAGAGGAAAAAATATTTCATAGTTTTGAAAAAAATATTTCAAAATGAGGCCTCTCTTCTGGAGGGCCCCTGGATTCACTCAGTTTAGAGCTTTCTGGTCCTAGAGGAACTAGACTATTTTCATTCTGTCTCACACTTCTCATTATCCCCAAAGATGGCCAGTGGGCACTCACAGGAATAACTGTACAGATCTATCTGAAGTTAATTCAGCTTAGTTCCATCCAAGTTTATAAACTACTGCTTATTTCCACCAGTAAAAATACAGACATTTACTAGGGACAGAAAAACCGTAAATTAACTCTGCACGTGCCTCAGTGGGGAGCAGGTCTGTGCCAAGCAGCAGCCTTACCCCGTGTACTCACCCCGAGCCGTGGTGCACAACAACAGCCGCCAGGTCGTACAGGCAGCTCTCCGGGCCACTGTTCTCGGGCTGTGGTTTAAAAGACAGAAAACTCTTCAGATCTCAACAGCACCTACTATAATTTGTTATAAAAAACCATATACTGTGGAACAAATTTCTACAGCAAGTATCAATGAGTCTTCATACCTCTAACAAGTAGCATTTCATGTCTAGGCCTCGTAAAGGAAACTCAACATATGTATCAACCTTGTTTCTCAGATATGCCGTCCAGTGAAATCGTTTCAAGTGTAAGCATAGCACCTGCAGGGTTCAAAAAACAAAGGAGAAGGATGCATTAGAGAAAGAGGTGGAATTTAGAGCTGGACATTTGCAGTAGCCTATGGCAGGGTTAGGTGTTGGGTCTACTAAGGGCTGAGTTGTTATTTCCTTTGACACATTGTCGTGCTGTTATTTTTCATGCTTAGACAAACCTTTGGTAGTTTCTGAATCCAGAATTTTTTGGTGGACTTCTGTTTCTTTTTGCATTTGTGACACATATACAGCTCTGTCTCATCAAGTTCTTCCAGGTCTGTAAAACTGCGAAGACAATCTACAAAAAGAACAAGATACAAAAAAACAGAACAGCAAGATAAATAAACCTGATTCAAGACGTGATTTTTGTCACATGAAATGTAACAAATACAGCACTATAGAGAAGGTGTGCTCATCTGCTGCGCCATTCTAGTTATTGTATACATCTGTGCTACAAAAAGCTGTCTAATGATGTGTTGTAATACAGTAACATGTCAGAACATGCAGCATTCCCTGTTCCTTCAAACATCGTTACAGACAGTTCAAGAGAAAAAAGGCATTCATGAAATAGCCATCTTTCAAACAAGATTCCCTCCAACATTCAACACAACTATTCTAATGAAACTAAATTACTTTCTAACAATATTCAGCTTTTAAAAGGTGATTTGGTTTCAAGGCATAAAGTAGACACAGAAGGTAATGGGGTTTTGATTATTATTTCTCAATCTGCAGCAAGTACATTCACAAATCTGTAAAAATGAACATCCTTTAAAACAAGGTCAGTAACAGCACTAGTGCCCAACTTCACAGGATTGTAATTCTGTTGTTTAAAAAGCAGAACACCCCAGAGCCATCCTTATGCTGCTCAGCACAGCGCCTCAGCAAATGCCAGCAGACCACAATGCAGATGAGCACGGCTTGGTAACACTGAGGTACATTAGAAATACTCTGACCACAAAGAAACACCTCTGCTGGAATCCTCCTGGATATTTGGCTGACTTCCTGAAGCATTTCTCAGCTCTACCACAGTAGAATGTCAATACACAGTCACTGGGGTAAAACCTGTATCGGAAACTACTTTGGTACCTTCTACCACAGAATCTCATAAAATTAGATGGCATGTGGCACCAAGTCACACCCTGGGTGAAAGCCTGGCTCCTCTGAAATAGATACTCTTAAGAGTCTATACTCTTAGTTTGTTATCCAAGCACTCTTACCTCGTAGTGTGCACATTGGTCCATTTTCTTGATTTTTAGTACGTTTGTTTCTGAACTGACTTGGAATATCTAGCGAAAGGTCTAGAAAACAAAGAGAAAATAAAATTTAGGGCTGAATAAAACAATGCCTAATCTTTTCAGGCTAAAACTCTGGTTCAGTCATGTGACATCTAACTATATCAAGGTCCAGATTCATTTTTCTGCCTTAAGTCACATGGTATTTGGAAAGCAAGAGGCACCTTACCTAGGAATGGGTCAAACTTTCTAGATTCAGTCCCACATATTAGGCAGTTGACTTCATTTTGAAGAATGCCTCCAAAAATGGCTGTGACGACAGTAGACGCTCCATTTCTAGACAAACCACATCAGAGAGGTAAAGTCAGTCAGGATGTCTCAGATTCATTTTCAGTACCTGTCACATGTTCACTGTTACAGCTCTCCGCTGCTCCACAGAGCGGTGGTGTCCGTGTGTAACAAACAGTGACCAAGTTCATCCCCTGGGCATTTCATTCACCCCTGAATTTACAGCGCAAGCATTTAGCTGCTCTGACTCTTCTGCTTTATCTTGTACCCGAAAATGCGTGAACCCCGTATGCTCTAAGCAGGTACTTAACATGTCAGTGTTGAAAATGTTCCAGTTGATTGCATTGCTGCAGCGGAGAGCTGATGCTCACAGGGGTACAGTATTTTAACCCTGTAATTAAGGCTGTTTCTGAAACAAAAGTTGCTTCTTTTAGGTAGGTCAAGCATAATTTTGTTTTAATTCTGTACCCTTTGTTACAAGTAATTTTGACTACTCAAGTATATTTCTGCACTTCACTTGCAAAGACAGCTTAAGCTGCATTGAGATAACGAGAAACATTATCTCAGCTTTCAAATTCTCTGTGCTTTCATTACTCTCTCAATCATTTTGGCAGATTACGTAATGGATTTATATCTCATAGTCCAATTTAAAAAAATCAAAACAAAGTATTTTTAAGGTATATTATTATTATTATACAACTGCTTGACTTGCTAGTTTGTGCTTGCAGACGTGACACCACAAGCCTGCAGAAACTTGTGTTCCTTATCTGCACTCCACCTACATCCTTAAAGTTACTTTGAACACTTCTGGGTGAGCAGAAGGAAATGGCTACCCAAAGAAACCAGCACTCGAGGAGTGCAGTCACAGCCTGCTTAGTACTTTACTGTAGGCATTTAAGTGTATGTGGCATTAATTTGCCCTTGACAGAAAGCAGCTTACTCCACCTCACCATGCGTGTCAACAGCCATTCTCAAGACCAATTTGCAGCAGATATACAAACAAAGTTTAAATTCTCCTTGGGCTTTGACATTCAAAATGTTGAAAAAGCAAAATTAGTTTAGTTTTCAAATACACTTTAATTCTAAGAACATTTTAGGATTTCTTTGTGGGATTTTTTTAAGCATCAGCAAAGCAACATAAATGTGGTAAAAGACACCATCTGAACTCTAGGCTTTCCCTGATGAAGTACCTATAAAATTCTGCATCTCTCAGCTCTGTATACTCTGTCCTAGTCAGAATAGGAAGGGAAAACTCCCTCAACTCTTACATAGGGCATCCAAGGACTAAGGGATCCAATGTCCAGGCTGAACTGACTTAACTTTCCTTCCTGAAGCAAATTAAAATGTTTTCTCTCTGTGACAGTTTCAGTCTGAGAGAAAACACACCTGGGGCAGAATTCAGAAACAACAGTATTTTGAGGAGCACAGAAAGAGGAGTGAAACACATGGATTACCTCTGTTTCAAGATGTAACAGCAACATGAAAATCAAAATCACCAGGAAAAAAGCAAAAGCTTTAACTGTGTCAAGTGATACACAAATTTAGCAGGATTATCTGCAGGGAAATGGACTCCAGCCTGTAACTGCACGGCTCACTCCATGGGCCAGGAGCTCTGCTGACAATTTAAACCTACAAGTACTTGGCCATCTTTTTTTGCTCCTGTATCATTCGGGCCATCTGTCACCCCAGGACGTTGAGATATTGTCTGAACAAAGAATTCTATGTGGGTATAGAACAGAAAATAAGGAGTTCTTTATTTCTAAAAGACTAATGAATTCTGAGTGTTCACAACTGAGCCTGTATGCTCCCTTACACCTATGAAAATTGCTGATCCTTTTGAAAGGAAGCACATGCTATGGGGTGCTAATCCTTTATAACCTGCAGCTTTGTAATCGTAACCTTTACAGAGGCCCTAAGGAGAACTTAAGCAAGGAACCATGAATTTGAATGTTTTGAAGAAATTAAAAAAAACAAACCACCATTTCTTACATGCAACATTTGTTGCTTGCAGACAGACTAGAATTTTCTTGCAAAATTACTGAACGTGAAACACCATTGAAGCCACCCTGGAGTTCCAGGTGTAGATGGTCCAAAAGGTAACGCATGAACTCGTGGGCATCCTGTTGCTGGTACCCCCTTAAGAGAAAAGGAAACAACAGCGATACAATCACCAAATAGACAGGTTGCTTTAGTGCTGACACACAAGAGAGCACCAGAGCCACATGAAAGAACCTTTGCTTGTTCAATAACACTGAGCAGACTTCGCAGAGACATTCATATTTTGTGCAAAAAAAGTTGTCTAAGTAGCCTTTGGAACCGTACGTGATTTTGGTTCTTCACAGCTCACTCGCTCTCTGTGCATCTCTTTTTGAGAATGGAGGAACATTTAATCATATACATTTCAGATAGGAAGAGACCTTTTAGAAAACAACAGGGAGCAGCAGACACATAACAGTTGCTCACATATTTAGTTAACATGAAATTCAGTCTGTGCTAGTAACATCCTAGGACTCATATACACGGTAATTGAAAATACACAGAGTAGTAGCAGTGAATTCCCCTCTCACTCAAAGCACGTCTCATTTCTCTTTGTTATTGGCTATATTTGATCAGTGCCTCTGCAGAACTGTTACGAATCAGGTTCAGGCAGCAGAGTATTCATCCCTACTCTGAAACTACTATAAATTACGATCAATATATTGACATTTCAAACCAGCCAAGATTCAAAAGGACACCACAAAATGCATTGTTCACATGGGATTCAGAGTCAGTATTTCTGAGTGGTTTTTCACTTATCCACTGATCCCACTCATTTTGGCAAGTCCAGGTGTTTGCTTGCCTGGTTGTTCCCCTCCCCACCAAAGCCAGGAATTTAATCTTTGGGTTTGTTTTCCACGTGCATCTTTCATCAACAATATGAAGTCTGAAATAACTAGAATGGAAGGGAGATTTCTTTCCTCTTCTAGGGTGAGATCTGTAGCCACGCTCAGAATTGCACACCTCCCCTGCATGACCCACACAACATTTATTGGGAGAGCAAAGTAATGGTGGGGTATCCAAAGCATCTCTTGGGCATTTGGATTTGGTAGGACTCCAGTCTCAGATGTGCCAGCCATCAGCAGCAACGCTGCTCAAAGAGTCACCATTATTATCTCACCACTAACAAACCTAATCAAAGGGAACAGAGGAGCCAGCACAGTAAAATATGCCTTTAAAGTTATTTAAGCTAAATCATGCATCAAATTTAACAAACAACTGCTGTTCATTTGCTGTAAGATGTATGCTGAGATGAAGTCAGAAAGCAAAAATAATGAAACAGTGAAAGCTTTGTGCAACACTGACATAATTATGTGCAAGTCTTTGTAGGCCAAGTTACAAAAATCCCTACACAGTAGAGCTGGCTTTCCTCTTCCTCTTGTCCATTCTGTTTCGCTGCTTCCTCATGCCTCCTCCTCACTATTCCACCTAAGTAACTGTCACAGAGGAAAGTCTGGCAAAGAACAGAGATGTTTTTTATGCTACTGCTGAGTGGAGGGAAAATGTCAGTAAGAGTCATGGCACAGTACCCAGAGTGGGAGAGAAATGAGAACAGCTTTGGTGCAAGGTAAGTCCACAGTGTGAGGCCAGTGTGCTCAGTGAACAACACAGGTACGTCCTACAAAAGTATTGCTAGGAGGTAACAACATAAAAATGACATAAAGCCTTTTCATCTTGTAGAATTATAGTAATGTTTTCTTCCAAACTAGCGTCCTTAAAAGAAATCACCAAGTTTGTAAATAGATCTTACAGCACCCTGAAAAACATCCGCAGCACTATTTACCTTTTACAACAGAAAAAATGGCACACAGAAACACTGCTTGCTTCAACAGGCAAGAGTTCTGTACAGCCAAAAATAGGACTTACTCTCCCAAAGTTGCAAAATAATTATATGTTACTATGAAACAAGGTAGTAAACCAGAACTCGGCTTCAAAGCTGCATGTTAACTGAGCACACTGTAGGATAACTGTGAAGTTGCTGAGGTAACACAGGATTCGCTTCATTTACTGAATACAGATGTCTTCGATTAAATAAACATACAGGCAATCATAATACACAGCTGAAGACGAAATTTATGGAAAGGCTTTGCTTCAGACACCTTTTCAATATTCCTCACATAAGAGCTCTAAAGTATATGGCACCCTTGTTCTGCAAAAATTGGATGAAATAACCTTTGGAATCGTTCCACATTGTTGGTTGTGCTCCTGGTGCACGTGTTTGTACTTGCATACAAATATGTTAATTACAGATGAAAGATTTTTTGGATTTGTTAAAAAGCATAAGTATAGATACAGATCTTTTAGAACATGATGATATGGACGATGCACTGTTTAAAATAAAATATGATCTAAAAGCCCCTCGGCAAAGAATCATAGTTTCTCTGATAGCCAGCTTGTGTAGTAAAACTGATCTCCATCACCTGAAGCAATTCAGTTGAAGCCCACCTCTGACATCCCTTTTCCTACCGGCAACAAGAGGGGATACAGACAGAACACTTCCTGGGAGAACAGAGCACGCTATTGACACAGCGGTAAATCAGCAAAATACACATCTTGCAACTCAGCCACGGAGGGCAGCAGCACCAGGGTTTTTTTTCTATAAGGTTCTGTAAGAAGAACAGCACTTGCAGCCTTTGGAGGCAGGCACAATGTGCCTTTAACAACTGAAATCTCTTTGAGCTAAAACAATTAAACCAGGGTACCAAGCACATCTCCTCCCCCTGCCCCACCACCTCAGGCTTCCCAAGCACAAGCCAAGGTGGCTGCTTTGCCCTCAACGTGCTACTGGCTCTGGCTTTCATGTGTTTGTCCACCCACCTCCTCCCAAACTCACAAGACACACACAGGGTAAAACTAGAATTGTTGCATCGTTAGCTTTTACAAGGTACAATTAAGCACTAAACAAATTTAAATTTTCTCCCTGAATCACGTGGGAGAACGGATCTACTGAGCAGATGACTATTCTCCATGTGATTTAATGAATTTTCTAGTCAATTAATCATGGACATGTTAAAGGGGAATAAAATGGGGAAGAGAAGAACCCCAACAAACAGCACTTTTTCTTTTAAAAGCTGTGATAAAACCCACAGTGCTGAAAATTTGCTTGAGGAACTTTAATGAACTGGTTTCTCACTGAATCTAACAAGAATTAGAGTGAAGGCTGTAATAGGGAAACTGATCACGGACATTACTGATGATGCTCATTTGCCTATAATGTTTTGGTCACTGCTTGCAACTACTGGTATTAAACTTCCTTGATTCTCATAAGCCAAGTGAAACATTTGGCAGTGTGAAGAACAGAATAGATAGATTTGTTATTCTGGTTACTCGTTGAGTAGATGTGTTCACAGCATCTTTTCAGCACTGCTGGAGATGTAACAGATAACAGAACATCTTTACTACCTGAGAACATGGAGCAACTTACCTTCATCACAATATTTCCTAACAGGTTTCAGTGCTCCTTTGAAAGAGGTTCAGGGGCCAGGACAGGGAGACCTTGGAGAGGAACGATACTTTGATTTACTTGGGTAACCTTCTTTTTCCCTTTCTTTTATTGTCTTTTCTGTCAGTATGGGCACAGAATGCCTATTATGCACAAGATTTTTTCTTATAGCCCTTATCTCATGTCCAGCTGGTGGCTACTGTGTTTTCAGAGAATCAAGGAAGTTTCAGCCAGTATGTTTGCACTTAGGCCTGTAGGTGTTGTACCTTTTTTAATCTGACTACACCACTCTCTT
Source organism: Calidris pugnax (assembly GCF_001431845.1). Lineage (NCBI taxonomy): Eukaryota > Metazoa > Chordata > Aves > Charadriiformes > Scolopacidae > Calidris > Calidris pugnax. Next base: position 1,945,849 of record NW_015090862.1, read on the forward strand.
ACCGCAGCCAAGCTTGAGTTCTGTCAACACCACACACTTGGCACTTACCTACCAGTCATTATCTTGATTCTTCTGCCCTTTGGAGCACTGGCTTAAAGGTACAACTACTACTATTTTAGTATTTGAGACGTTTGTCCTCTCCAACACTGCTACAAGTAGCATGTAGTAGAAGGGTGGGGGAAAAAAAAGCACTACCGATGAACACAGAACTGTCAATCAAAGTGAAGATCCTTTTCAAAGCGTATTTCGGGGCGTAGGGGAAAGCCGCATCGAGTGCATCCCGCAGATTCAGCAGATTTTAGAGTAGGGCACCAACAATACAAGGTTGCAATCAAGATTATTGTTCTTATTCTACAAAACTTACCTAAAATTTGGCATGATTTTCCAAACAACGTAAAATAAAGACTCTGGACTAAATGCAGTTTGGCTTCCTTGCCATAAAGCACAGAGTGTTTTTCTGAATTCTTCCACCAAAGAACTGGAAAGAAAGTAAAAGCTGGTGGTTAGTATGGGTTTGTGTTATAAAAGTTGCAGGTTTGCTAGCTCAATGATACAAATATTAAACATCACTTTCATTAAGACTGTAAGGACTGAGTAAATACCCTTTCTACTATGTCCAAAATCCTACCTACAGCAGTGAAGAGAGACACAGGTTAGGAAAATTACATTTCAGATGTTGAAGACTCACCTGGAAATCTCTCCACCTTTTGCCATTTTACTGCAGGCTCTGCTAACATCATCCCCTTAATACTTGCTCAGACAAGCTACAGATTGTGAATCACTTACTCTGGAGTTTTTTGGTTTGTTTTTTTCCTTTTGTTTTGTTTGGGGGGGAGGTGTTGTGATTTTTGTTTTGGTTTTTTTTTTTTGTAGTATGTTCACTCACAGATGTAACCGTATTTTAGCTGTAATTAATTAACATAATGTCTGGAGCACATATAACTATACCTAGCACTTCTTAACGTTACTTTTAAATGCAGTTAACACTCTGATGTATCCAACTGCTTCCCTCCTGCAGCACCAAACCTATATAAGCAAACTGAAAGGGATACAAGGTGGGATTTTTGGCATAGCCAACTGTTTTTCTATGACTCTGTCCCCCTATGAATCATTTTTCTACGGTTCTGCAACCCCAAAAGTGTATGATGGCTCTACTACCCAAGCACTGGCTGGTTTCCATACAGTTCAGTGCTACCAAGGAACATGCAGCTTACACGTTGTTATCCCCCTGGCTCCTGGTGTGGTAAGTTCTCCTGCCTGCTGTCTTCCCATTCCTCAGCTCCACAGCAGGCAGCTCTTTGAAGTAACAGCAGAACTGCTGAATGTTACTACGGAAAAAGGAAAAATGAATTAAATCCTTAAAGGGCAGAGAACAAAGATAGCATTATGTATTCTGGAGCCTGTTCTTTGAAATGCACTGTTCTTCATGCAGTGATAGGTGACAGCAATCACAAACAGTTCAAGATACAAGAAATACTGTAGTAAATACTCATCTTCTGTAAATGACTGAGCAGGTCTGTAAATATCATCATCCCAACTACCTGAAATAATTACATTTTGGCTCTGCTTTGACTAAGAGATACCATGACAGATGGAGGTATTGGAAGGCATTTCCTAACAAACCACACTGCATCTGCTGAGGAGGTTAACTCCATGCCTACCACCACCTATCAATTCTAACCTCTGCTACCACCCTCCCAGTAATGGAACATGTGCCTCAGCTCCTGCCAGTGAACCCTGAATGATGGAAAAGAAAATGGAGACTGATTAGTCCTGCTGCTCAGAATGGAGTCCTGAGTCCTGCCTGACTCAGTAGTCTCCCAGTGAAGCAGGCAAATTCAGAAATGCAAAAGGACGATTAGAGAGCAGCAGTGATCTTGGCAGCAATTAAATGAGGTCTAACATTCAGCACTGCAGAAACTGTTCTCCTGCCTGCTTCCATAAGGCCACATCCCTCAAAACAATGTCTCTGCTTTCACAGCAACCATAAGCATCAACATGTTTCAACAGCCTCGGCAATGAAAGGACAGTCTCCTTTCCTGCTGAGGACAGGGCAGGCTTCCTCTGGAACACTGCATCACAGCCAGTCCCTCACTCTGAAAGACACAACCTTATGGTACCTGCACACGTCTGTTCCTGCAAATCCAGGTACACCTTCGTACGGTGGTGATTCCCTTGCCCAATGCACACAACCACTCTCACAAAGGGTGGGGAAAGCTCTGGAGGTACCTGAGCGACTGAAGGATTGCATTCATGAAACACGTATTCCCCAGGTTCCGAAGGCCTGTGGCACAAAGGGCAGTGGTGCTTCCCTGGAAACGAGAATGGTTAAGTTAAAGAAAGACTTTTCATTGCTCCTTTTTCCCCACAGAGCTGTTACCCTCATATCAGAATAGATTTAGACAATAATAAACTACACTGTTTGAAAAGTGCAGTTTCAAAGCCAAAGCAACCACCTCACCAGCTCAAACCGCCTTCAAGCTCCATCTTGACATGAGACCTATTTCTTACTCATTCCTGTCAATAGAAAATTATACTACATCTTTTCCTGTGTAAATAAATCTAATACAGGACAACACAGAGTTAAACACAGGCTTTTATTGCAAAGTATTTGTGTGTATATATGTAAAATATTCACAGTCCCACAATATTCAATGAGAACTGGACAGCAATTTCCCTGAAGTGCCTTTAAAAAATTAAAAAAACAATCCTTATCCATGTAGTTCTGTGTCTAATATGCACAATGTGGCTGCCTGCAGGTTGTTTCAAAGTCACCAGCACCAGCTGCTGGCTTGGTTTTATGGTAGCCAGGAGCTGTTTTGAAAGACACACAACAGCATTTATTGAAGTTAGACTGTGCCAAGGAAAAGCAATGTGTTGAACGAAGAGAAGAAAAATCTACACCATTTACAGTCTAGGAGTTTAATCAGATTAGAGCAATGTTACCCACAGATGAGCTTGATTTTTGCCAAATAATCTCTATGGTAGGCGGGGAGGAGAGGGAAGAGAATTGTGGACAGTGTTGCACTTATAATTTCTAGAATCTGCAACACTTGGACACATTCCATTGTCTACAAAATATCGCATTGAAAGTTCATCAAATTTTGGGGGGTTCTTCATTGTTCTAACTGAATTTAAAAGCTAGGGCTGTCTTTTAGTAGTAGTATCTCAAAATCAACATATTATTTGACACCAAAGACTGTGTGCAAATTCAGGTTACCAAATGTGTATTCAAAGTGTTCCAATAGAACTTTTTTCCTCCCCAAATCTACCACAAACATCATCTCTGGTGAAGAACTAATGACAGCAAAATATTTGTGTATAAGTTGTTAAAAAAAAAAAGTATTATTTACATATGCAATTATTTACCAATTCAGTAAGAATTGTTTCAAGAGAGACCTGTTTTCCAATAAAGGAAAGAAACTTCTAAGTAAGTACAAACACCACGATGTCCTTCGCGTATTCTTTTCTTGCTCTTGCCCAGGGTGAGACAGCAGGGTGTCACTGCCAACAGCAGTGCCCTGTCTTTTCTAGGGAAGGATCCAGTGTGCCAACAATAAAAAGATAATCTGTTGCCACAGGCAATATTCAAGTATTAATAAATAAAGAAAACTGAGAAAACAGCTTCTTCTCTTTGTAATCAGGTAATTGTTCCTCGTGGCTGAAGACAGCTATTACTTCAGCTCCCTTTGACTACATTGCTGCCCTGCAGTCCCAGAGGAGGAAAGCTCTGCTCTACCACTCCTCCTGGCCAGGGGTGAAAATGAAGCAGTTCCAAACGACTGGGTCAGTATCTCCCCTCTCCCTCCCTAAAATCTGGGAGAAATTATGATTAGAAACTCCCTCAACCCAAACTGTGGAAAAGAGAGACATTAGGTTTGGGGCATTCTTTGTCTGGAAGAAATTATGCAGCCCTTCAGCTATCTAGCAAGGGCTGGATTGTCCTCTCCTGGGTGCTATTCTGCAGATGTGAAGTTAAAATAGCAGGAAGATGAGAGTAAGAAAAGCTTTTGCAATAGTCCACAGTTCCTTCTGAAAGCAAGTTTTACTAAGCTCTTTTAAAAATTATTAATTTTTTTTTACTTTTTCCTAACAATTACTCTCTTATCCCCCCAGAAAAAGACAGTGCACCCCAGAGACAAAAATACCCTTGTTTGCTTGGAAAAGAAAAGTCTTATATCTAGCCCTGTTTTAATTCCAATAGGTACTGGCTCTTTCTGATTTTGCTGGTCCCACCGATCTCAAACTGCCCTGAACTCCATCTTTAAACCCTTCTTAAGCACACGGAAGCTCAAAGTCTGGGTAAACAGAAATGCAGAAAATAGCAAACATTATTTTGTGAGAAGGGTTCTTCTAGGCATATGGTCGGGAGATGAGAAAGACCAAGTGCACCAAGCAGAATTTGGGTAACTCATTGTAACTATCTCAAGTCTAGGCCAACTCTAAGCCTCAACAGGCTGAAAAAAAACCCCTTAAACTCACTGTACTGGATATGTCATACTTACATTTACTTTTAATAACTTGCTGTTCAGAGATGAATTTTCCAATAGTTTTCTTTTCCTATGTCTGTCTGATGTAAAGGCTGAACTGTTGGAAAGTAGTTAAAAGAGGTTATTTACTCTAAAACCAAAATACTGTGTGAAATGGACAACAGATAATCATCCTAATGTTCAACCCAGTGATTACACTTGCCACTACTTGTCATTAAGGCAGCAAAAAGCCTCCTGATAGCAACATCTGCTTTTCGTAGTCTTAAAATAGTCTGCATCTCCCTCAGTACAGACACACATCCTGTTTTCAACACTGATGTCCAAGTTAATTGCATTAAGTTATGCATGCTACAGTATGCACCCTGAAGAGTGGTCTTATTAGCATGCTGCTTTTCACCTAAATTATTCCTTAATCAAAGGACTGTTTAATACAGAATTTTTCATAAAAATACTTCTGTCGGAAGAATCATCTAAGCCTGTAGAAAGACAACTTCAAAAAATGATCTTTTTCCTTAATCAAAGGACTGTTTAATACAGAATTTTTCATAAAAATACTTCTGTCGGAAGAATCATCTAAGCCTGTAGAAAGACAACTTCAAAAAATCAGGACAAAGTCAAGTTACCAAAAATCAAAAATATCTCGAGTGCTAGCACTTACGTATTATAGCTGAATTTTCTTACCAAAATAAAAATACATGGAGTTATAACATTTGTGCAATACTAACAAAAAGTTACAAGAACAATTAGTTATTCTTTTCCACATCACTGGAAATTACTGGCCCTTCAATTCTAACAGTTTATGACTTCTCTCTCATCTAACAGCAAAACCATAACTTGTTCCAGATTTTAGGTTTTGGGAGGGTTTTTTGTTGAGTTGTTTGGGGTTTTTTTTCCATTTTTTTAAATCAAAAAGTCCTCCAAACATTCAAAAACTGTCATTACACACAATGGAAGACTCCACAGCATCATTTACACCTCCCAAAGAATTAGATCTGGACATTTCTGAAATAATAACGTGCACTTCTGATTGTGCTTAAACATCTCTACATCCCATTACATACCTGAGAAACCCATCAAAAAGAAAATGGAAAATAATGAAAATGTTAATATTACTGACAGATTAAGTGACACACTTAACTTGGGGAGGATCCAGAGACTTCCCAAAAATCAGAGCAATTTCTTAGCAGGAGTCCTGCTTCAAGTCTGGGGCATTCAAACCCATTTGGAAGCACTGTGCGCACACGTACTTCTACTTAGGATTGTGTAAGATTTCCAAGCAATTTTTGCTCCCCAGCACTGGCCACAGCATCTGCATCACAACCATCCTAGTATCTACTTTTCAGGGGAACAGTGCCAGGTAAAGGCAGAGGAAAAACATGTCTCTTCTGTACAATTCCAAGTTCATAACCCTTCTTAACCCTTTGGAAACCAAACTAAGCAATTAATATGAAGACTATTTCCACCTGCATTTTCGCTTCAGCTTCTCTGCTCCAGAAACTTATTCTGGTTTTGAAAAACTATCTTTCTGTTCTGGAAATTATCACCCATTTATATGGAAAAAGACAGTAATTATTGGGTAGGTAGCAAGAAAGTTAATAGATATCTAAATTCCTGTATCACCATGCACTGCTTCCACAAGATTCACCTTTTAAGAAACAAATTCATTTGTTCTGCACTTCTGCTTCTCAGTGATGAAAAGGATATTTAAACACACACAGCATCACACACATAGAAGGACCAAAATATATATATTAAATACATATATACATATAAAACAGAAATATCACTTAAATGATACAAGTCCACCCAAAGCAGTGTGGCTGTAAACAAACTACTTACTTTTCCAAGTTCTGTAGGTGCTCTCTGACCTTCTGTACCAGGCCCAGCTTGGTATCATTCACTACAAAATCATCACAGCGATAACTGCAAGAAAAACATTTATGAGAATGTGCACATGATTTCAATGAAGTATTCCAAAACTGTCAGGCAAGGCTACGTGTGGGAAGCACTGAAGTGACTCAGTGGAAGATTACTAGGGTGGCAGGGAAGCACAACACCTACATACAGAGTTTGGTTCCCTCTGAAAACTACCCTCTAGCAAGAGAAGGTACAGGCAGTATCTTACTACATGTTTTTCCTTCTAGATCAGTTCCTTGTTGGAAATCAGAAGCACGATGTACTGCTTGTCCAGTGCAGAACTCCAGTTCAACAAGAACTCAGACATACGGTGTAGTAGTCAATATTAGTAGACAATCCATAGAAGATTTATCAGAAAAGATCAACTGACATCAAGTAAACAGAACACAAAGTTTTTACTAATATATTGCATAGATCAAATTATTTTAATACTGTAAAGCTATCATTAAAACCTGAGCTGCTGGACAGATACACACATAATGTAGAAGTTTCTGCTACAGAAAAAAGACCAGGGAAAATGAACTAAGAGATTATGTAATTTATCCAAAGTCACATCAGAAGTCTGTGGCAAGTCACACCTCGTGCTTTAACCGCAAATATCACTCAGGCTCTCATATAGTTTTTTTAAATACAGAAACTTGTATTATAATGCTTAAGCCCATATTTTGAGCTTTTTCAGGGTAACTGCGCAAAAGTAAGTAACTGAGCTGAAAAAGAGAGAAACTGATCCCCCCCCCCCCCCTGCCTCAAAACAAATGTAAAGTGAAGCCAAATCAAAATAGCCTCTCAGCAGGAGCAAGGGTTAGAAAAGCCTACAATCCTATAATGTTTTACAAAGATCTCACATTTCCCAGGAATGTTCATCATAATTTAATATACAAACTGTGGGCCTGTAACACCTCATATAGTGCACAAAGGCAAAGGTTAGAGACCATTTCTAGAGAGGGGCGATGAGGGTCTTTCAGGGAATGCTGAAAATAAGCCCACACCTTATTTCACTATTATCCTGTGTATGTGTAAATCCACAGTGCACATGCTGGTTTGAAGAAATGAAAGGAGAGCAAAAGCAAACTGTCACAAGGAGAATACCGCTGCTGCTTTGCTGTATTTTAAATCCTTTGCATTTCTTGCCCTCACAAAAAGGTGGAAGAGAGGTCCCGGAGTGATGTGGACCCTCTTATCCATGCTCTTTCTTCTATTTACAAAGGAAAGACAAGGCCTGTGTACAGGGGTGGGGTAGCAGAAATGGGAAGGGAAAAACAAAAATCCCTTAAAACCAAGAGAGAGGAATGCTGCAGTCAGTAAGGAAGCCCAGCCCCACAGAACCCACACCTGCAGGTTGGTAAACCAAGAATTCTGTGCAGTTTCCTCGAGTTCCTCTCGAAACAGGCCGTCAGCAGAGTGGCAGCCTTGCCGGAGTGGGGACACGCCGGTACTCTTGCAGGGCCTGCCAAGAGCCAGCTCAAGAACTAGATAACCCATATTCTGGCATGAGAAATGGGAAGATAAGAAAAGACTTAACACCACTTGCACCAGCTATTTTGAGAGCACTGTGACAAAAAGGGAGCAGAGACTTGTCACAACTTCCCTCCCCCCACATCCCACAAGGGTAGCTCAGCTCTGAGAGTGTTTGTTGGCCCTTACTGTGAAGCGTCAGGCTGCAGCTTCAGATTCTGGCAGGCACCCGAACGCTTCCTGTGAAGAAAACTAACTTACTGTGGATATGGTTAGTATCAGAACCATAGCTATTTCTCTCCTTTCTCTTTGGCACAGGGCTGACTCAAACACGAAATACATCCTTATCGTCTCAGGTTACTCCTCTGCTGGAGCAGATCCGTGTTTCCTAAATTTATGAAGCTATTGCCTTCAGGCACAACTGGAATTTACAACATTTTTTATTGCATAAATCTGTGATGTAGTTCAAAGGCAACAGTATTGCTAGTGTTCAAACACTGAATTCTTGAAGAGACTATAGAATTGAGAAAGTAAAAGCCCTTGCCACCAAAAGGAGTCTGTACTACCAGTCTTTCCAGCCTCTCTGTTCATTTTTGCCTCTGCAGAGAGAGATTAATACAACTCTCAAGATTTCCAAACACAGAACACAGCAGACAAGGGAGACTTACGCAAGATCTAGAAATTATTAAGATAGCCATTACCAAGGCTGGGGTTTTTTTAAGACTGCCACAGACCTAGCTAGTTTGCAAGTGTGCTTTTATTTCAGCCATGGTTTGCGTAGTACTGTTCAGTCCTACTCAGGCACCTACAATTACCTAATGAAACGTTCCTGCATTTGCCACTGTCACAGGACACCACACCTCAAGGACAACCATCAGAGCAAACTACCCAGGCCAGCTTTGGCGAGAGGTAAATATGGTGCAGGTGGATACGGCACAGTCCACCTCCTCGTTAACACCAATATCCCCACAGCCCCAGACAGAGGCACAGTGACACTGCTACCCCCGGCCTGCAGCCACTGACGTTTATAAAGGGGGAACCGCAGCAGATGCGAGCTACTGAGAGCCTCTAAGCCAACTTACTGCTCAAAGACGATTTAATAAGTGCTCCCATGCCCTAAAGATTGTGTTAACCTTATTTTTAGTCTGATCTCACATTCCAGTCGCATCTTTACATAAAATTGCAAGTTAGCACTTTACCCAAGATGGAGGAACAAAACAAAATACATCATTAAATGTTGGGGTCCTTTCAACAGCGGAAAAATAATTTTAAGATTCACTTATAAACAAGACAAGCTTCTTCTATTTCTCTTTGTAATGGGCAGGTTTTTTTAAACCACCTCCCTTGCAACACTGAGGATTCACCAATCTATTCTGAATAAACAAAGTAAACAGCACAAGAAGTAGTTTATGCTTTAATACTTTGAAATTTGTTAAGTCCACACACCTTAAAGGTAAACTGCCAAGAGATAACTTCCTGTAAGTGAAGCCGACATTCAAAGCATTTAATTTGTGATCTTTAGGATTGTCACAAATTACCAATACCCCTTTTTGCATACAGCAGTTCTACAATATGCTTCTAACAGCAATTATACAGAACAAATTCAATACTTCAGAGAGGGTCCCTTATATGGATTAGCACAATATTTTCCTCTCTATACACTTTCTATTTTTAGCACCTGCTCTACCTCCAAGGCCTGGTCTTTTCTGGCCTCCTTTGCTGCTGAACTGGCAGGAAGCCAGCGAATGTACGCACCGCTCTGGGGAACACTTGTGCTTAGTGCTGGCTGTTTCAGCAGGTTACAGACCTTCCTGCCATGAAGCCCTGATTGGATTTTGAAGAATTACAGGACAAGAAAAACTAAGAAAAATCCAAGTTTCCTTAGTTGTGCTAACACCTTATATGACTAAACTAAGAACTCAAGTTTTACCGTCTTGATAAAGGGCTTTTTACCTTCTTTAATGTTCATTGGCTACAGAATGCAAAATAATGATCCTAAGCAATCTCATTTTTGGATGCTCATGTGCTAGCAGAGTAAGTCTGTTTTTTAAATAAAACCACCATCACAAAAAGAAAGACTAAAAAACAATTATTTAAAGTCCTTGGCACTTAGTTATTTTCAGACCAGCCCTGGGGAAAGGCAGGAACACATTAGCACAGCCATGTGCCTTTAAGAGATAACAAGAAGGCTAATGGGTGAGAAATCTGACCTGCAAGTTCTGTCTGGGATTAAATGAACACAGGAAACGTATTATGCAAATACATAAACAGGGCAGCCTTTCTTCCTCTGTGCTCACCTACTGTCTGTGGACTAGCACAGAGAAAACAAGTTTACAAGAGTCTTCTTTCAGGAAACCTATTTCTGAAAGCAGGCTTCTTACACATATCATTTTACTTCTAATGCACAGAGAAACAACCACTAACACAGCCACAGAAAGCATTGTATATGGCTCGAAAAACAAAAAAGATCTGTACTTCTAGTAAACTCTTTGTGCTTCTGAAACACTGACTACCTCCAAAAAGCAGAATTTAGGAGTCTGTTTTTCTCAGTGCTTAGTGTCAAACATAATTCAGTTGAAGATTTAGTATTGCATCTACTGTCTCAAAAGTGAACAAAGAATCAAGAAGAAAATCATGCTCTCATAAAAAATAAAAGATTAACATTCCCTCAATTTTTCCATTGTGAAGACTGAACAGGCAAATAGGATGACATAGAAGAAAGATCAAAACCCTCTGGAAAGCAAACCCCTAGTTGCCCAACACTTACTGCTACCTCATACATGCCTGTATTTTTCAAAACATTTGAAATAAAAAAAAAAAAATCATAAATACAATAAAATACTTGTCTCAGATTGAAAAAATAGAAATCAACCACCATCTCTCCAGAACAGAAACATTTTTCTTTCAAAGCTGTTGAAAGTTTCCAATGACGTAAAAGAGAACATAATCTAGACTTCTGTGCTGAAATGGAATTACAGGAGACTGCTTGATCTAGTTTTGGTTTACAGCAAGATTGCACGTGAACTAGAAACAAAATTTGATACACCTGTGGTGGCTTCAACAGTCACATAGTATTCCTTCCCTTTGGACTGAAAGAAAAGCTAAGGCAAACCCTGGACCACGCTCTCATGACTGCATGGAAGTTTATGACATGGCCAAAGAAAAGCAAAGGATTAAACACCCTCTGCTTAGAGAAGAGCCCATATAGAACTGTTCACTGCTACTGTCATGCAAGCTGGGGAACACAGTAAATTGGGATCCATAGGATAAAAATGGAACAAGAGTATTCAACTCTGTGCAGTAAACAAAACTGCAAATAAAAACATGAAAGCCAGCACTGTATCAAAACATCTCCATTATTTTTACAGCAGAAGTGAAATTCAGTTAAGTCTTCAGATGGTATTTTCTTGACTTTCCAATCAGTGAAGCTGCCCACATTGCTAGCATAACATATTCATTTTTAAATAAAAGTTCTCTTAAAAGAAACATCATTGCATAAACATGGCACTGTCTACTGGAGTCACGTCTACACTGAAGAAGCTAACAAATAACATTTCAAAATTCAATCTCCACAGTAACTAGTTATGACTCAAATTCACCCAACTATTTGCTTTAGCTGGCAAGCACTATTTTATACCAGTCCCTACGGTGTTGTCTGAAATAAAGGGGCAGAAGTTGGTCTGAATGCTCTCTGCTTTACCTTTACACAGCTAAGTTCATTCCCACTGAAAAAACTGGGTGCAATAACAAATCCAGGTATCTTTTTTCTGATTATCAGGTGGTTAAAAACCTGACATACCCTAAATGAAAGCAAAGATACACTGCTTTTGAAACTTGTTCAGCTTCACGTTAGCACAGGAGAGTAGTAATTTGCTAGTGAATTATACAGAACAGGAACTCCCCAAGGCAAAGCTCTCTACAATTAGTTCCAGTTCATCCATAGATGACTCAGCCTTCTACTTCGATTACAGCAGAAAAGACATCACATGCCAAACTGCTTCTCCTCTGTCCTACCACAAATATGCTGTGAAACACCAGTGAGCTTCCTCAGTATGTGCCTACCCGCTCCTCCTCACAAGCAGATTTTGTTTCAGTTATAGATCCCCTACTCCACACCATACATGTTACCATTTTGCAGTGCCCATACAGGGTGCTCTGACTTGCTCTATAACTCATCAAGCCTCAGCAAGTTAGGCATGCTGTTTGTCACAGTAAATGGAGATATAATCAAGACTTCAAACACCCTGCTAAAATTCCTCCGCACATTACCACCTTCACAGCGACTAGAAGACAAGTCATACTTCAAACAAAAAGCCACAACTTAGAACTCTGTTGTTAACAGCATTAATCAGGAAAGTGGAATTAGCTTCCCACGGCTGTTCCAATTCTGGAAGCTTGTGCATATGTATCACTTAAGAAAAAATGTTGTTTTCTAATATTTTCACACAGAAGCAGATAAAACTGCTGGTCATTTAAATATAATACAAACAGAAGCAAAATCCCCATACATGACAAAGCTACTCAAACCTTCTATGTGTTAACATCCATACAGCTTTTATCATTGCTGTACTCTTCTATGTGTGAACATCCATACAGCTTTTATCATTGCTGTACGTACCATCTACATAATTTTTCACTTGCTCCAAACAAAATCTCTTCAAGTAAGACCATTTAGCAGTGATGATAAAAGTACTTGTTATAAAAGTCTTCCTCATAAAACTCGATACCCAAACTTCAGCAAACAGATTTTTCCCTGAAGAAGTACACAAGAGATACCTGATTATTTGAACAAAATACCCATCAGTGGAGCTATATAGCTAGCAATTTTACAGGACCATAACACGTATTTTCCTGAGATTTGCACTGTCCAAATCCTGCACGGCCACAATTCCCAAGTAACGATGTTCATGGGAAACCATGGAGCTAACAGGAAACGGGGAAGCAGCTGGCATACGTACCATCTACATAATTTTTCACTTGCTCCAAACAAAATCTCTTCAAGTAAGACCATTTAGCAGTGATGATAAAAGTACTTGTTATAAAAGTCTTCCTCATAAAACTCGATACCCAAACTTCAGCAAACAGATTTTTCCCTGAAGAAGTACACAAGAGATACCTGATTATTTGAACAAAATACCCATCAGTGGAGCTATATAGCTAGCAATTTTACAGGACCATAACACGTATTTTCCTGAGATTTGCACTGTCCAAATCCTGCACGGCCACAACTCCCAAGTAACGACATTCATGGGAAACCATGAAGCTAACAGGAAACGGGGAAGCAGCTGGCAACAGTCTTTTTAGGGCTGAAGAGGATGGAAGACGCTGAATGCACATAAGCATTGCTTTCAGTAGTCTTGTAGTCTTTGCTCTCTGAGGAACCGCTTAGAGCTGAAGAGGATGGAAGATGCTGAATGCACATAAGCATTGCTTTCAATAGTCTTGTAGTCTTTGCTCTCTGAGGAACCAGGGAACCCAATATTACCAGCAGAATTATCAAATCTCCCTAAACAGTTCTCATATCTTACTCTAAGAAACTGATAGAATAAATCAGCCCAGGCTATTCTTCTGACAGAAGAATCACTTTTGTGATTTTGCCGCTTAATCTTGCCAGAGAGTTGATGCTGCTTTTTGTGATTTTTCTGCTTAATCTTGCCAGAGAGTTGATGCTGCTTCCCAACAGGATCCATCACTTATCCAAACTTGTACAAGTTGCATCAAATCTCCAAAAGAAAGAAGCCTTTCTTTCAGAGTGAAGAAAAAAATTAATATTGGGGACAAAACCCCAAACAAAACACAAACATACACACCTCAAGTTCACGTTCCTGGGCAGGAACTACAGTGTATTACTTTACTTTCCGACACTATGACAAATAAATGATACATGAAAGGCTTGCCAATTTTATGGAAGAAGTAACTACAACCAAGGAGCAGCTTTTGCAATTAAAAGGTTCGGGTCTTAACATACCCCAGAGCAAACAAAAGCAACTCCAAACAACATAAATAGCATTTATTTTTAAAAGTTTCTGCTAAGTCATTTGAAATGCAGGATTTTAGCCACAACCAGTGCTACAACACACATGCAAAAGCAGAAGGTAATTTCATAAATTTTTTATAACAGCCAGTTCTGGAAATCAAGAGATGAAGTTCTCAAAAATATATGTAATATAATGATTCACAAGAGTCTAAAGTTTTCACCTTCTTGTATGTAAAAAGTTGTTGCATTACAGTGTTTAAACCCTTACCAGTATGTACTGTAACTACTGCAATCCATACACACAGTATGCTGAACTTTCTCTTGTTTTTCTGTTTTCTTATGATTGGTCATAGGAATCTGTGCGTCTTCATAATGCTTTTTTGCATGGCCATTCACATATCTAAAAAAAAATGGAAAACAAAAAGAAGTCTTATACTTTTAAACAGTTGCTTAACCAACATTCACTGAAAATAAGAAGAAAAAAGCAGCCTAATGAGCATCCAATATTTATAAAGGCATTAAAATAGGCCATTCACCTGTGTGAAAATATTGGTTAAATTTTTTAACCTTTTACCCCTTTACTCTCCCACATTGTCCAAATTAATCTCTCCATCTTCTTCATAGCAACCTAAACTGACATCCTTGTACCAAACCCCAGGATCTGGGCCCTGAACAGACTGATGCACCTTCAAAACTGAGAACATAATTAGCTCCCTTTTCCCATACTTTTAATGTGGTTAGTTCTCCATATTGCTTTCCCATATACTTTTCTTACAGCTCTACTTTTTTCTCCACCCAGCACTGATCATGTTTGTGATTACTTTAACAGTGTGCTGACTCCCATATGAAAGCACATCCATTTTAAGCTTTCCCATTCTGCAGCACCATTTAATATTCGAACATTCTGTGTTTTATAAAGCTCATGAATTTAAAAGGTTCTAGGGCTTGGGGTCACACAACCGAAAAAGAAATCTAAAATCCTACAGCTCTTTTGCTGACACAATAAGCATTTTCACTCTCAACATTTGTTATCTAGATAATATCTTTAATTTAAAAAGTGCAAGATCCCTACATATCAGCTGAAAATCATTAGCACTTAGAAGTGTATGGCCAAACCTCAGGTGAAGTCCCTCCTCCCTTATTCCTTGCCTGTTGAACTCTGTAATGCTAATTGATAGGAATTGGACAAGCTCCACAGGAAAGTCTTAGTATCCTACACTTGCTCTCACATGCAGGTGTCAACAATTCTGCTAATGCAGCTGTGCTCGTTAAGGCACAGAGGCCACGGGGTGACCAACATGGCTATGCTGGCTGCAGCAATTACGTCCTAACCCCAATGAGAGACAGTTGTGCTCGCAGGAGTTTGTTTGCTGCCTAATGGTGCAAATGAGAGGTTTGTAAATCACAGAATCATAGAGTGGTTAGGGTTGGAAGGGACCTTAAAGATCATCGAGTTCCAACCACTCTGCCATGGGCAGGGACACCTCCCACCAGACCAGTTGCTCAAAGTCCCATCCAGCCTGGCCTCAAACACCTCCAGGGATGGGGCATCCACAGCTTCTCTGGGCAACCAGTTCCAGTCTCTCCCCATCCTCACAGTAAAGAATTTCTTCCTAGTATCTAATCTAAATCTCTCCTCTTTCAGTTTAAAACCCTTCCCCCTCATCCTGTCGCTCCACTATGGATAAAGAGTCCATCCCCATCTCTCCTGTAGGACCCTTTTAGGTACTGGAAGCCATGTTCCCACCAGAAGCGCTCTGCTGCTGTAGCATGGTCATTAATGTTCCCAATGACTAACTTGGATGATGTACTTCAAGTGAAGAACTGAAAAGCTTTATTTCTCTTCCTTTATTTCAAACATTATCTGAACAGAAAAATATGCTGTGTGCTTTCATGATCAGAAGTGCTCCCGTTACAAGAGCATTGCATTCTTCTCATCCAATTATTTCCCATTCTAAGGATAGGAGCAGTTTAAAAGTCAAAATAAACTGCAAAAATAATGACTTGATGTCTAGTAAATGCACACAAGAAAGGTCATATGAGGACAGTAATAATATTTTTTTGAAAATTGGTAACAAATAAAATACTCCAAACGCTTCATTTCACACCATCACAGAACATGAAGTAGCTCCCCCTCTCTTAGCTCTCACCAATTAAAATTTATACTCCAAATAACTCCAAACTCTTCATTTCACACAATCACATAACATGAAGTAGCTCCCTCTCTCTTAGCTCTCACCAATTAAAATTTATAAAATAAATTAATAAATTAAAAGAGGAAAAAAAGGGAAAAAATGCATTTGCGTTGAAAACTCTGAATAAGAGACATTGTTAAAATTGTGGCACTTACTGCTATCCAGATCAAAAAACCAAAACCTAGAGCTAACTGAATCCACTTTAAAAGACAAAGTCACTAAGTTTAGTGATGCTTTTCCAGAATAAAAGAACACCAGCACAGATGCTACCCTACAGATGAAAACACGTTCACATCTCGGATACTGTTTCAATGTCAATACTAACCGCATTCTCATTAATATGTGCATCTCTAACATTTTTACAGCAGCAAATTTTCTGCAATTATCCTGACATATAAATAACAGTATTGACTGTATCACTCCTCTACAAATTATTCTGGTGTACTTCAACTTATTCAGACAAAAAACAGGTGTACTTTGAAGGAATTCTGATGGTAGCTAGTCCTCATATGTTATGGCAATAACTGTTCCAAAACCACATTACAGTACATTTAAGGCATTTTCTGTCTAAGCTGGACAGTTGCTCTTTTTCTTAAAATAAGCTGTGCCAACTTTGGACTTGTCATTTCCAAGAATTCTTATTCATTTAGCCTTATTGCAATAGAAACAGCATTTACAGAATGGAACTTCACAATAATCAACTGAACTAGCAGTTCTGCAGCCACTTTTTGAGTGCAGCCATCACATTCATTGCACACTTACCCCCTCCCCCCCCAAAGAAAAAAGATGCTGAGTATAACCTCTCATTCTTATAAGGTAGCAAAGAAGGGTGTTCAGTATAAACATAAAATGTTAAATGAGATCATGAAGAATTTATTTCAGAGAATTATAAGGCATTAAGGAAAATTTTGAATGAACTGCCTCAGCAACACAGGAGAAAGATAAAGGTCTGATTAAAAGATCTGCACACTAACACTTTGTACCCACCTTCCACAATGGACACTCGAGCACGTCAGACAGACCCAGGGACTTTTATTTGACCGGCACACTATAAAAGATTTAAAATAAAAGAAGTGTTAAATGAATTGGCTCTGATATTACAGTTGTATAACACATCCTGAGCACTAGCAATAGCTCTGCTGACTCCAGCTTAGCAGCACAGTTATATAAAATAGCCAGTCCTGTTTACTAACCTGTATTAGGGACTAATCTAACAGACTGAAGAGCTATTCACACTAAAGCACATTGGCTGCCTTCTGGCTTGGGTTTTAGTCTCAGGCTACACATTTACCTGTTACTTTCCATGAAAAATTTAAACTTTTTTTTGTTTGCATTTCAAAATAAAGTAGACCTCATGTGGATGTAATACAATACAGAAATAACAGAAGCAGAAGTAGCAAAAACACTGGTAAAGTTTAAACACCTTTCTTTTGAGCTTTAATAAGGCAATACACCGTACACAGGGAAAAGAGCCACAGCACTTCACTTCTGTTTCATAAAACTAGTTATACAGGAAGCCATTGTAAATAAAATATTGCAAGAAAGCTGGGCAATCTGATAAGAAACACACAGAATAAAGTGCTGTGCAATGCATGGTAATACACACCATTTATACAATATGTATTCCTATGCTGTAAGTGCTTGATCCATAAAGATTTTACCCTTTCAGTCACACACAAGAAGCTGAAAGGTTAAAATGAACACAGTGCTGTGCTTTGCAATCCATTCAAGACACCAGAGGACGTTATCTAATTTTTTAGCTGTCTTCTAAGTCTAGAAAGCTTAAAACTAAATAAACATGGATGTTTTTAAGCTAAAGGGCTAAAAGGGAAAAAACCAGCAGATACTAGAAAATGATGAAACACCATCCCAGGATATTCCAACTCCTACCTTAGTTTCAAAGCCTGACAATTCAGATTAGAAATAAAATCTCAATAAATAACCCATGTAGTCAGAACACAGTAAAACAAGATAGCAGAGCAAAATTTCCAGTAGTCAAATCAAGAAAAAGTATATGCATCTTTATAAACAATAGCAATTTTGGAACTACAACTAAATAAGTGAACCCTCAAATTTTGAGAGGAATTCCCATTTCGACCATGTCACTGAAGGAGGAATGCCACAATATACATCACTGAAATTTGAACAAAGTAAAGTCGTTAACAACTATGCATTACCACAGAATTCAAAGATATAGCATTACACTTTTAAATATCCAACTAATATGATGAGAAAAGAAAAATTTATTGCTAAGTGCACTTCTGCAAGGGCAGAAAACAACAATAAAAAGACTTCAATTATCCCCAAAATACAAAAGGGTATGATGCCACCTAATTTTTCTACATGCCAGAAATAATTGCTTCTTGCAGCAGCCAGTCAAAAGAGTCACAGAGGAAAAATAAGACATCAGAAACACAAGTGTCTGTGAGTCCCAGGGGAAGAAGGGACAAAGAGAAGATGATTAAATCCTAGCATACATATAAATTATTTAGATTGTTATTTATTGTAGAAAAGCTTGAGAACAGCCTTCCCTGTCTGGAGTCACACCTTAGAAAAAAGGAAGTGGGGCATCTCAACCGTGCACAGAAGCTGCTCCAGGGTAGGATCACGCAAGCAGGCTAATTCAGGACTTTTAGCAAAACTCAAAAATAGGTTCACCAAGCTACAAACTGTGGTTCATATCACACCGCTGAAATCAAAGACTATCAGAGAAGACTAAGCTAACAAAAGTGAAAGAAGTTTCTTTATCAAATTAAATGCTAGTTAAAAAGAAAAAGCAAGGAGGGGATCAATTTTGATGGAGAGAAGTGACTAGCTTAGCTGTTCAGAAGAGCTAATATACTTTTCCGTCATTAGATTTTGCCTTTTTTATTTAAATCAGATGGAAAAATAAGCTACCTAACACTGCTTCTTGAAGAATTATTTTCTGGATTTGAATTAATTTTTATAAATAGTTGATGTATTTCAGTCACAGGCCCAATCCAAGGAATGTTTGAAACTAAATGGAAAAAAGCACATTCCACAGAAGTACTATTTGAAGTAACTTTAAACACTTTACTAAAGACTCCAGAATTCTTTTCTTCAGCAGCTGCAATTATTACTTTACTTGAGAAACACATTTTCTCACGTGTCAGCTTTACCGTTTTGGTTTTCCAAAAACAAATTCTCCTATTTCTAAAGTTGATGGGTTCCCACAACTGCGATGGTAATCTTGGAACAGATGGAAGACAGCCAGGTAGAGCTGTTCTGGTGTACATTTCAAGTTAGAAAAGTGGAAGAAGTTTGTCTAATTTGACCAAAATGTTATCGAGAAAACCAACTTTTGCCACTAGCAAACAGAAGAGAAAGACCTTAAATAACCATCACCAGTTAAAAACAGGACAAATGCACCACCAGTCTAACCTGATACAATCTTATTTTCCTGAATTATACAAACTGAAAGGTAAAAAATTAACCAGAAGGAAACAGAAGCCAAAACCATTCATGCACTCAAACATAGATTAAGTGCTGCTTGAACAAACCACTACCCTACACTGTCCTTGCCAGGAACATGAAACAGTCTTCCTAGCATTAAAATCTCAGAAGAAATCTCCCACTTTGAAATAACATTTTTGCTTTTACTATGTTATCATCTGTGGACAGAACTGGTTCTCAAACAGTAGGTCTAAGCATTACGATGCAAACCATTATTCTAACTTTCCACCATATACCAGACAATTAGAATTTCACATTCAGGTATTTTAAACATCAGCACCGCTTGCTTGTCAAGGGTTAAATTGTACTGACGTAGTGCTCACTCTGCAGAGTTCACACGAGGTTTAAGTGTTCTGCACAAAGCCAGCAAACAAGTCCACCAACTCCGCACAATGCCAAAAAAACAGCCTTCACTAAAATGTTCCATTTTTCATATCGGCGAAGAGGAAAAGATGGCTCATTTGTTTGCCTTAACTTTTAGGAAGAACTTTGCTCCAATTGCATCACAGCATAAATGCGTAGTTTATCTTCTGCACAAACATCTCCTCCCACAAAGAACTCAAATAACATGGAAGTGGCTCCCACTGAGATTAAACACAGAAGCCAGTATCAAATTTGTGACCTACAGTTGCTCTGTTCTAAGAGGATTACACAACTGATTTTTTTGTTTTTAAAGGTTGCTGAAGATTGCATTCTGTATTTCTCTGAGGTTGGCTCAATAGACACCTGCATTAAAGCTTGGCTCTCCAGGTATTCCTCAATTCAGATCTTGAAGCAGTTACTGTCTGATACTTACTATTAATAAATTAGATTAGGCCGGGAGCTTCAGGCATTAGTCAGGACTCTGACAAGACAGGCACCATGGAATGCACAGCAAAAGTGCAGTCACTGCCCTGAACTGCTTAAAATCTAAACTCAAGGTAGACAGTTTGGCTTCATATGCAAATAAAGTGCATGTTCCTTTTAGACCTGGTACTAACATGAAGGCACCAGGCTTAAAAGTAGATCAGAAACAAGACAGACAGACCAATAGCAAATCCCTTGTGAATCCAAAGCAAGTTGCATCACCCTGGAACTCCGCCCTTAAAAGAGACTCGGGTGTTCAAGACTTTCAAGTCAGACTGTTACACACGGAATCGTGAGGAAAGACTCGCAAACCCATTTGTACAGGTATATATGTCTTCCCTCAATAACCAGTATTCGAATAGGGACTTGGGGTTTGGGTTTTTTTAGTGCTATTGGAAAAAAGAGAAGGATTGGAATAAATTTATGTTCAAGAAACATCTTAACCATATTAAAAAAGCCTTAATTACCTGTGTTTGTTACACCTTATTTAGTATTGTACAGGTTAAGCAACACTGGCTGCTTTCTCAGCTTGAACTAAAGTGGCTACTGCAATGCTTATCAACTGCCTCACTTTGCTATATTTTTAGAATAGCTTCAGGTGGTCAGGCAAAGATGATACTACCATGTCAAAAGAAAAGGGAAAGCAAACCTCCAGTGCCACAATGTTGTCTGAAGCAGTAAGCCATTTGCCATTTTACACCAATACCAGCTTATTCAAAAGCTTAGAAACATAATTTTTTGTCATGTAATTGGAAAGGGAAATACTTTTACCGAATGACTTAAGTGAAATCTGAATACTCGTTTGTTATACAGCCTACAAAGTCCTCAGTAAATGAAGAGTATCAATCCACCCCCAAGAGAGCAAACAATCAAACACCACTACATACAGACTCACACATAATTATAGGAACATTCAGAGATGTCTCTCCCCCTCCAGCTTCCACTTTCTGTAAACCATCCTGATAAGTAACGTTCATCAAGTTACGCCAAGTAGAATGAGTAAGATATGGCTAATCAGTTTGGCATTCTCGTTGCAGGGCCCCCACCCCATCTTACTCTCATGATCACTCAAATATGTACTTCTGAATCTTGACCTTTTTTTTCCTTATTGAAAGCTGACTCTAAGTGCAGTCTTGTGAAACATGAACTGTCCTGGCAAACACTGTTTTCCTTACAGAACAAAAGCTGCAGATTTCCACTGCAGGGAAGTTACAACTATGTAAAAGTATACAAACAACCCGTGAAACTAATAGTTTTGTTTAAATAGCACACTGCATAATTGAGAAACTGGCAAAAGAAAAAAGCAGCAGGAAGAGGAGGAGACAAACAGGAAGCAGATTCTGTAAAGCTGCCAAATTGAGAAACCTGCAAGATAGAGTGTCACCGGAGCTCTGGCAGCAGCGCAGCCACGTGATGAATGCAAACTGGGGACTTCACCAGTCACAGGAGCACAAGTGACCTGAGGCCAGAGCTACTACACAACTGTGCTTACATCCAAGTTTTAAAATAATCCGTAATTACATCACTAAAGAAAAGGCCACAAAACATCAGCACAATAAGAGCAATATTTTGGTCCTTCTGTTAAGAGCACATTGAATGGAAACAAGATTAGGGTCATTAAACCATTTCCGATAGTCTCCATGGCCTTTCCGAAACAGCCTGGACTT
Source organism: Calidris pugnax (assembly GCF_001431845.1). Classification (NCBI taxonomy): domain Eukaryota; kingdom Metazoa; phylum Chordata; class Aves; order Charadriiformes; family Scolopacidae; genus Calidris; species Calidris pugnax. Next base: position 1,967,870 of record NW_015090862.1, read on the forward strand.
TGTTCTCAAAAGGAGCTGTACCAACGTTGCTGCCTTACTTGTATAATTATATGGTTAAACTACAATAACATAATGACCTGCACAGAAACATCTTTGGCTTAAGTGGCCTTTTTTTGGTTCAGTTTATGTTGACATAATATGTCAGCTATACTGATAGAAGCTAAACTGTTACTCCACTCAGCATCTGCACAAGGAGCAATATTTACATTGTTGTGGCCACTCTGATGTACTGATCCTATGCTGAGCAAACCACCCCACACACAGAAGCACTTGGTGACAAATACATATATATGCTACATACGTATAGCATACTGTTTGCGTGATGTATACACTTGCTGTATGTATGCATGTGGGTACACATACACATATATGTATCTCAAAAAAAAAAACCAAACCAAGAATACCATTAAAGTACTCAAGAGAAATACTTACTTTTCCTTTCCCATACATTTAACTTGATTTTACCTAACAATCCCTCAGTTCCCTGCTTAATTAAGCTTTGGCAGCAGGAAATCCCAAAAAGCAATCCCAAGTGGTGGGAATACAAAACTCCACACAAACATTGAACCAAAATTATGCAAACCCCTTCAGAAGTAACATCTCAAATGGGAAGTTTTTCAGTCATGGGATTCAGAGTATTTCTTGGAGAGCCCACTTCCTATTTACAGACTAGAAAAGGGAGCATGAGAGGTTGACTAATTTACCAGAAGAATTTTATCAGCATAGATGAGAACTGTGCCTACTAGCCCTAATGCCTTAGTCCTTTATGTCGTTTTACTTGCAGGCAAGGGTAAGACATCCCAAAACTCAGCACTCTCCACAAAACTTTTACGGTGACACCTCAAACTTCCCATATGCAATACCAAGAAGTATCAGGCATCTGAGAAAGCCCGTGTTCTAAGCAGTGAATTGCTGAAGTTATTAGTCTATGAGAAATAGCAAGGAGACAAACATGTTGGATGCCTCTCATCTGGGCTTACATGCTGGGGTTGCAAAAAGGCTCTGTCCCCCACTGGAATTTACAGCTCTGGAACACCCCCTGGATGCAGTCTTCTCAAGTATTTTTATTCAAAGACTGAATAAATCAGCTGAGGAGTTTTCTCCACGCCAGTACCCATTCATTCAAGATGCAAATGCCTCAGGTGTAATGTACACACCTCCTACCCCAGGAGATCTTCCTTCCAGACTACTCCCAAGTGCAGAGGGAAGACTGATACTTTCTTCTGTTAAAATATGGCACCTCCCACTTCCCCATGTTTTCAGGGGGACAGTGAGACAAAGGAAGACAGAGTGTGACCTTCACCAAGCCTAGCACTTATGGCTTTTATCTAGGCTCCACTTTCTGCAGCAATGAATATCCATGCAGTCTACATGCAAAATTCACCAGATGGAACGCTTAATTGTTAGAATTGCGAGCGGAACCAAAGATTTTCCGCTTACAATGAACTGTCCAAATCACAACATTATAGAGCCATGTGCACTCTTTCCTTCTCTCCCATAAACTTGGTTATAAACCAGCACATACAATAAAACAGCTTCTCAGGGCAAAAATTAGAAGTCTTACTCAGCACAGAACATCAGTCAAGACTGCAGGACATCTAGATATGTGCAGAATTGGACACTCTGGAACTGAAAAAAATACTTTATTAGCTGAATCAAAGCAGGCTTAAAATATATCCTCCAAGGCAAGTCAGTATTTTTAAGGGCACCATGTAAAAATTCCGAACAGGCAATATAAGTTACTTAATACTAACTACACATGTATTAACACAATGGGTCATGTTCCCAGTTTTAGACTTTGCATTCTTTTGTGCATTTAAAAAGGCAATTTCTGCAAGCATACATGCAAGCTTTGTTATCTGACTATTGTCTGTTTACATTCAGGAGGAATCAAAAATACTGAAATGAGTATCTCAACTTAACATGTTGGTAAAATCATAAGACAGAACAGACGTTAACATACATAGAAGCACACTAAATCCAAGCAGAATGTTAACATTGTTTTATAATCTAGGAATAATTTCCAGAACTTAAATACTGAGCTAAACATCTATGGTTTCTGATTAGTGGGGTGATCTTTTTTGTTTGGGGTTGTTTTTTTTGTTTTGGGGTTGGGGGGGTTTTGGTGAAGAGAAGGTGGGGAGTGGTGTGTTTAACTGTATACACATGTGGTGTGGTAAAAGTATCTGCTCTATATTTTAAGAACTTTAAAAACTAGTCAATTCCAGATGAGTGAGTGTAATGAAAACCAGACAACTGAAAAAAGGAAGTAAATGTTACAAGATAGTATTTTTAAACCTTTGAGTAGGCTAAAGCCCCACTCTAGAAAGAGAATGCAGGAAAAAGGAACGTTATGGGCTTTGAAAACTAGACACATGTTCTACACCTTACTTACAAGCCAGATGTTTTACTGTTTAGGTTTAAAGAGTATTACCATTTGTTTTCAAATTTCATTTCACAAAAAGCCTTCTTTCTATCCTACCTTCAGCCCCATTACAAGAAGTTCATAAATGGACTAAACTTGTTCTAAACTGATATTAGAAAAATAAATACTCTATTTAACAATATTTTAAATAAGTTTCATTTGTTAGACAGCTTTATTACCTATTTTAGAAAAAAGCATTCTAGTCAAAACGAAAGCAGACAGAAGGGGAAATGGTTTTTGATTATATTATTTAAAATGTTTTGTTTTAAAAATCAGATAACACTGACATACTAGAGAAAAAGATAAGAAAAAAATGAAATTTAAATTACATTTAAATCAAAGCAAGAGTATTTAAAAAGAAGCAAGTTTCCTGGTAAGCATTACTAACAATACAAAAATGTTAACCATTCTTTCAGTGTTTCATACCCTCGTAACAAAGAGATGCACAATTAATAGAAATCTCAGCAGTATCAAGTCTTACCCTGACTCAAATCACATTCAAATGCACTCTGAAGAACATTTAAAGAAAGAAAGAAACAAGCTACCCTCACCTTACATCTATGGAAAAAAAAAAGTTATTTCTTCTGCTATTATCTTTCAGCCAAAACCAAAAAGATTAAGTTTTCAGTGAGAAAACAAATAATAAGTCATTTTGCAATAGTGAGAGAACTTATGAAATCAACTATTTGTGCTCATGCATAACAGTACGCATGGTTTCCTCTTCTGTCACTAAATAAAAGCATTGCTCAGTCTCATTTAAGAAATTTCACAGATGGTTACAGTGAATCACTCTATTACAATGGAAACCCATATATAATTCAGACATACTAAACAAAAACTAAGTAAGAATGTAAAACACAGGTAGGTGAACAATTTTTCATAGAATAAATAGGTCATTGAAGTCCCCAACACATTCCTAACATCGAAGAACATTTGTCAGAGAACAATGTGATAGCTTCATCTGCATGTAATTCACCTCCCTGGTTAGGCTCAACCACATTAGCTTACAGTTTGGTATTTTGATTACACAATCAGAATTCCACATTGAAAAACTTGGAAGTTAAAAAATGCATGCTTGTTAATCTGCCTATATTCTTAATCCAGTAGTGGAAAAGCGGACAGGTAGGTAAGGAAAACTTCTTTCAAGCAGTGCAAACAGACATGTCAGTTCTTGAGGAAGTGGTTAAACAGACTGAGGGGTGGGGGGAGAAGGTGCAAACCCAAAGTCAGATCACCTATAGCAGCAATATAGAAAAAGACATAGAGCATGCTGTGCTGCTTCTTTTGTTATGATAAAGAAATGAGGTCACTTAGCACTACCAGTCACACACATAGATGTTTAGCTCTCAGGCTATAGTAGAGCCGTATTTTTTGGTAATTAAGTCTTTCTACAAGTCAAGTCAAACTTTAGGTCAAGAAATGCCAGCAGTTGATCTTCCTGCATATACCATATGAATCACATCCTGCCTGAAAGCAACAGTGAGAAGACACGCATTACTTTAAAAAGAAAAAAAAAAAAAGAGAGACAAAGAAGTAAACACATCAATAGTGGGCTTATTTTGCTGACCAATCATGGCCAAAAGTATTTTTAAGAAGTTATTGCATCTATTTCTCTTTTGTATTCTAAAATATAATTTCTAGTGATTTGACTACTTTGATAACCAATTATTTTCCAAATTTAAAAACAAGCACACACATCTATACTTATATATTTTAAAATTGATTTCTAGCCCTCACCAATATTGTTCCTCATTACAGTAGAAAAAAAAAAGTTATTCAATCTTTATGTTAGAGCCAGACACACAAATACTCATTTTTAGACAGCAGCCAGAAAAAGCACAGCAAAGCCAGCAACGTAAGGTAATTTTTAAATGCTTAAGGAAAGGAATCTCCTTGAGTCAGTTAGCAATCGAACTCAGGTCAAAACATTGAAGCTGGAAATAGGAGGGAAAAGGGAGAAAAGAAGCAAGAAGGCTTCTTGCTTTCTTTATAAAAACCTAGTAATTAATCTACTCATTTGTAGTCCCCACTACTTCATTCCTACTTTCCCAACACTAAGCAAAAGACACATTATTAACCATCCCTGGGAACAAAAAAGAAAGAAATCAATTTCTCAGTGGACAAAAATATCACCAAATGAAGAACTTACGACGCAAAGAAGTTTTAAAAAGCACTATGGCTCTCTTGAGAAAATTCACCTGTATCTTGACATGGACAAGCAGATGCTCACGTTCACAAAGAATCCTAAATTATGTACCTATGATTTAACTTGAAAAAACAGTATCTGCTGGCTTGGTGTTGATAAGGACCTCCTATCTCCAAGCCTGATAGTAGCATGACACTTTAAAGTTAAAAAGCTGTCTGTTTGCAATCTGGGTGCAGAGGGGCTAACTCCCAGAAGAATTACTTTATTTTGCCAGGCTGCCTTTGGGTATTGTGATTAGATTCAAATGGGTAATAAAATCCATCAAAGAAATTTCATAACTACGTTTACAAGATCCAAAATTATGCAAGATATTCCAAAGGGGGGAAAAAACCACCCAACCACCACAGGACTGTTTTGACATACCAGTTCAGATTGCTGAATGAGAAGTGTCATGTACAGTTTAAAACACCCTCTTATAATCAAGGAAATTAATTGTTAAAGACACAAAATCTTACACTGCTCCCATAACAAGGACACTACAAAGCAATGAATATTTTATCAGTTATTATTGTAATTCACTCCACAGTAAAAACTGCTTTCTCCAATAATCTGAAAATAAAAATTGGAAAAGCCTAATCTAGTTTTCAGGCCTAAACTTCTGATTACGTTGCACTTTCTAACCTCCATGGATTATTTTAATTAATGGCCTTTAACCACTTTTTACCTAGGTAACAAATGTTAAAACAGAAAGCAGAGCACGGACAGGTTACTATATGAAGCGAGAGGCACTGATCAAATGAGAAACGGCTCAAGCTTAATTTAATTCCAGACACTGGGTCTGAAACTTTCACTCCGTGAACCTCAGACACAGATGTGACAAAAAAATTAACTAGTCTAACTCTATCAGCCTTAGCACGTTGCAACGATCAGAAAAACGGAATAAGAATAATGCACTGATCACACCTGCATGTCTTGAAGGGCTTGGGAAAGGCAGTGAAAATTATTATCCTGCTTACATTTAAACCAGCTGTAATGAGATTTGCACTAATCTGTGGATAAATCAAGAGTCTGCCATGCACAGGAGTCTCTCTCCTACACACTTGTGTGTGCCTTATATATCCCATTTCCACAATGCCTCAGACTATCCTCTCTCCTTACCGCATGGTACACTTTGAGAAGTCATTTCAAAACACTGACTTTTAGTTAGATCATGAAATACTTTGAAACAGTAAAAATTTATCTTCAAAATCGTAATGAAGATTAGATCTAGTTTCAAAACAAAGGCAATGTATTCAATGCCTGACTACTACTTTCCTCTGAAGCAGTCTCCTTCCTCAGCTAACCTTCAAGTTTTGTGGCAGATTGTAATTTTGTTGAGGAGAGAGTATAAACAAATTTTTGAAAAGGAAAAAAAAACCAACTAGAAAACATTAATCACCATCCATTTCAGTTTATTGACTTCTAAAACATAACAAGTATTTGAAAATAAGGACTCCCCTTTTTCGTAATTAAAAGGAGAATTAGTTCTAGTTTATGAGACTGAAATTGAGACCGTTATCCCACCTCAATAAACTGCATCTTCTAATAGAATCAGTTCCAAAGCACTATTATCACACACGCAAAGATAACGACTGCCCCCATGGTTAGCTCAAATATCAGTAACTGATTCAAGTGGGAAAAAAAATTAACAGTTTTAAGGAAAACAGAACTGAGTCTAAAAAAAAAACCCCAAATCTAACAAGCTTTACTTAAACTCATTCCCTGGCTGTCTCTTTAACGAGATAGTAACTCTACAGACTTTATATGTTCTAACAAGCATTCCAGCATTTCAGTGACCCAGAGAAACAGACAAAAGACTACCAAACTTTGAAATTATAGTGACTGATTAAGAAAAGGTAAGGTTTTTTTACATACTTATTTTGTCATTTACATTTCAGACCAAATCTGATCATTTCCAGGCCAAATTCATTTTCCAGATGTGTGACAAATAACCCTCACACATACAGACCATTAGATCCACACACTGCCCATAAGCTTACCCCCAGTCTACATGCAGCTGGCTGAACAGTTTTTCATAGGAAGAAGGTCCTATCTGCCCTTCTCCAGTTTCAGTGAGTTCTTTCTCCTCCTGTATTCTAGTGAGAATGGAAGCAAAGAGGAAATGACGAACTCTAGTAATAAAAAGGAACAAAGCGAAAGGAGAGAGAAATACTCACGGAGATGGAGAAGAAACACTAATGAGAAGCTGAGATGAAAAGGAAAGTCAAGACAGTTAAAGTCTGTGTACCTGAGCTTTTACAGTGTATTTTTTTTGGCGCTGACTGCTACCGTCCAATGCCAAAAAACACAGTGTGGCAGAATGCTGTTACCTACCCCAATGAAAAGAGAACAGTGTAACTGATTTAACTGAGGGGAAAAAACAAAAACAAACAAAAAAACAAAACCCTGACTGATCTGGGGGGAGGAGGACAAACAACCACAACATCAAAATCAAAATCAGTCTGACCCAGTACAGTCATGTTCTTGAAATTTCTCCTACTTGGCCCAAAACATTGGCTCTCACATATAAATAAAGCATCCAGTGATATTTGAGGTTATTCTGAACCGAATTTACTAAGTAATGTAGTAAATTACTTCAAACATGGAAAAAATGTCATTAATTCAGCATGTGGATTTCCACCATAATCATCGTTCACTGGCCTTGTGATAGCTTCCTTGTGATAGCTTTCCTCTGTACTTTCTATGGTCCCAGTGTCATTTTCAAATGCCACAATGTATGTTTCTGACCAAATGTGAAATTACAGCTCTTATTCAACAGAAATCAGAATGCAAGAAACAGATGGCAGGCAAATATATTTAGCTTTAGCAGGAAATACCAGTTTACAGCCAAAATTGCTCTTCAATATCTAAAAAAATTATGTTAAGAAAAAAAATGTATTCAACTGGCAGCAACCTGAAAAGCAACCGTTTTAAGCATACTTCAGAAGTACAATTCCCCTTTAAAAAAAATAAATGAATCACCAAGTATCTGTTTCAGCAGACACAATCCTATCTGTCTGCAGTTGCTCTTCTAAAGAAAGAACTTCAAATTCTACATTGAATGATCAATGAGTCCAGTGAGAACTAATGAATCCTTAACCACACAGAAAAAAAAAGTTGGAAAAATTCTTCAGACTTGCACAGGTGTGCTTAGAAGATTGCAATCTCACTTAGGTGAGGCATGGCTCCCTGTGGTTTCATGACTCTATGAAAAGTTGTTGAGAAATACCACATCTGAGCTGTTCCAGAGTACTTTTCATAATTACATGATTTGCACAACAGTGCTGAAGGTGTGGCACACCATACAAATTCAACTGATTCAGTCTGTGACACTTTGCAGTCTTGCCAATGCCTCCAGCTACTCTGCTTCCAACTTCAGCAGAAGTTTCAGAAATTAAAGTGCATGGAAAGACTGCACTCCAATTAGAATTAGCAGACATCTGCATGCAGTATATTCACATGACAGCACTGATTAAAAGCCATTTTCAGTTTCTGTACAATTTCTACATTATATATACATCTCCTCTCCTCTTAAATGCCCAATTACAACAACAACAAACCGCCTCTGGATCTGCAAAAAGGCATTTTGTGCTCTCTTTTGACAGTCTTAAAGCTCCTCAAAGAAAATGCACGCTGCTTTCTGCATCACTTACTGTACAGAGCACGCTTGACCGGATTAAATACTCAGGGGAAAGCATGCCATTTTCTAAACAGGAGTGCTTAAACTCTCGGACTTCCAAACTACACAACAGTAACATAACAGACATTCCAGAGACACATAAAAATGAACATACACCATTACTCTTTAATTTGGAGCAAAACCGCTCCTATTTGGATCAATGCACTTGTCAGTGCTTCCCCTTACTGCTTTTTTAAGTCTTCCCTCATTACAAGGCCTCCACAACTACTCTGTCAGGTAGCTTCAAGGGCAGTTGATTTAGGCCAAGAGATTAATTGACTGATGCACATGCTCCTCTAATCTATTTCCTAACTCCAGTAAAGCCAGCTCCCAAATACCAGTGTCAAATGCAACACCCCTCCATTATAGAATGACACAATATTCAATACCAAATAACAATATTCAGAAGTGCCTCCACGTTACCTTGTGAAGTTATTGTTGCAATCGGGAGAGTTTTTGTGGAGAGGCGAGGAAAAAGTAGTTCACCACTACATATCACTCAGTCAGCGGGACAATTCCAGCTCTTCCAATCACAGAAACTCAAGATAATGATAAAAATAGCAACTGGCAGTCTGAACTAAGAACTCGCTCTCCAACCTATTCTGCAATGTTTTGCTATCACTAGCGGGTCACGTGGCCGCCAGCAAGCTTCCTGTATCAGTATCTTCACTTACTCTCCTTTTCTGGAAAGGTCAGCAACAACTCCGAACAGGGCTGACGACAAGTTCTGAGTCATTTTAAGACAACGTGCTTGATGAGAGATGCCTCATTATTACAGACTGCAGAAAATTACCTTCTAACTCTTTTCCTCCAACTGAGGCAACACTACCAACAAAAAGAACTAAGGCCAAAGAACCTTAGAAAACAGCATCAAAAGCAATAGAAAATGTCTTAAATTTTGACAAGATATTAACTTACGCATAGCATTTTCTCTGTTTAATTTTATATTACCAAATTGCAGCAAAAACAGCAAATCAGAAATGGTATTTAATGTGAATTGACAGAAACCAGTACTATATACCTCCAAAAAATTAATCTCACTAAAACTAACACAAATAAGAAAAAGACAATACTCTATATATACACCATTAGGAAGATAATGTAACACTAAGCACATATTACTAGCTGGAACTGAAAAGGGAGGCTCTATATTTTGCTATACTAGTAGAAACGCAGAATCCATTTTTAAAAAGAACAATTTTCACTTGCTTTGAATTAACAAGAGCCTGTTGTTTGTTCATCAGAATATTTTAAATTCAATGTACCTACCTTTTTCTCCAGCCGCTTGTTAAGAATTCAATAGTTATCTGTGTGAGTACTGTGTGAGTTACTATATTAATTTTCTAAAAAAGCATAGCAAACAGAGACACTCCCCTAGACACAGTATCTTCATCAAGCTATTCAGTTCCCCAAAGCGTCCGGCACCTTCCTCCTGACCCCCAGCTGTAATAAATCAGTTGATTGCGCAGCAACTGGGTCTCTCTCTAAGTGCTGCTTTGGGGAAAACACCTCTGAACAACAAAGAAAAATTTGTTCTAATCGTTGAACTTTGTTGAGAATCGTTGCTTCTTTGTTGAGAAGCAGCATACCTCCCAGGGTCCTGCAGCTAATTTTTGAAGTTGAAAAGTTATATTAAAACCTAAGCGTATATTTTTAGTTTTGGCAATTTTATCATTTTAAAATTCTCTGAAGGGTGGTTCCCTACTGCCATATGCTTCTGGTTGACAACTTTGCTTACCCTTGATACTTTAAAGATAACAGATGGACCTACAGAGTTAGGCTTCTTGTCATCAATATTTTTTTTCAATAAAGAAACATTAGGGAAAACAGATTTTCCTGTATTACTCCTTTCCTTTTAATCATTCTCCACATTATTCCTCTGTAAAGCGTACTCCCTCTAAAATCAAAAGTAAAATAACCTGTTTTGCCAAAGGAAGCAGCAGCACTACCACACCTTGGCTCCAGGAAACTGCAATCAGGGAAGAACTCAACTGAGCAGCAGCCTTCCCACACAAAAACACCGATACTGCGAGACAAAGGACAACCACGGCTCCTTTAACAAAAATAGGAACACTTCAAAACACATCTAGCACTTCAGGGCTCCCTGCTCAGCCATTCCCGAGTGAGGCTTTCTCCCCGGTGCCCCCAGGCACAACAAGTGGGGCCTGCTTACTACCTTAAACGTACTTCGTTCCATCTGCTTTCACGCCGAGCAGAACTAAACACATTACATTTATAGCAAACAAAAACATGTCCCAAAAATGACAGCGATCACCGGAGGTTATCTGTGTAGAACCGAGCAACGATCTACTAGAAAGCTGAATTTAAACCACCTTGGACACGGCACCTTTAAAGGGAAAGCCCCTGAACAAACAAGATCACGCGAGGGACAGTACTGAAGAGAGGATACATTTCAAAGACGGTAATTTGCATTATTAAATCAGCGAACAAAGTACTAAAAAAAGGTGACCTCCACCTTCCTACCGCCCCACACAGCCGACTAGGTGAGCGTGACTCCCGGATCCCCCAGACCACCTTCACCGGGCTGCTCCTCGGATTCAAGGGCGGGGGGCAAGCAGTCCAAATAAAACCATTTCCTAAAGTCCTTTCAAAAACGCATATTAAAAAAAGTAAAAAAGTAATCTCAGACTGATTTAAAGAACACGCTGACCCTACAGCAGCCACCGGCTCCTCTCCTCGCCCCCCGGCCAGGCTTCCCCTGGGCAGGGCTGAGCACGCAGCTCCTCAGGCAGACAAAAGGAGCCGCGATCTCGCATTCCTCCGCGCCCGGCGGGGCGGGGGGCGCCGGCCCCCGGCGGAGACAAAGTCTACTGCCCGCCCCGGGCCGGCGGGCCGCCAGGCAAGGCCGGGGCAGAGGGGGGGCTGCCCCCCCCTCCCCGCCTCGTCCCGCCGAGACATGTGGCGGCCGCTCCGGGGCTCCTCCGCGGGGCGCGGAAGGGGTGGAAGGAACAGCGCGGGGGCACCCCCCACCATCTCCCAAACCGCCAGCGGGGCGGCCACGGCGGGGTGGGGGGCCGTGCCCCCAGGCCCTCCCGCCGAGGGGCGGCGAGGCCTGCGCCAACCGCGGGGAACAAAGGAGCGGCCGACGGCGGCGAGAGGAGCCCGCCCGACTCGCCAGGGCCGCGGGGCGGCCGGGCCACCTCAGGCCGTGAGGGCCGGCGCAGCCTAGGCCGCGGCGGGCGCACTCACCGCTGCAGCACCAGGAGGAAGGCGAGCCCTGCGGGAACTTGGCCGAGTCGGGCGCGATGCAGACGCTGGAGCCGAGGTGCGGACACTCCATGGCGGGCGAGGCGGCGGGGCGCGGCGCGGCGGGGCGGGCGGCTCCTCTCGGCGCTACAGCAACGGCGCCCCGCGCACAACAGCCATCTTAGGGCCAGCCTCGCGGATCCGCGCGCCGGGCTTTGCGGGCAGCCGCGCCCCAGCGGCTCCCTCACCCCGCCTCCCCGCCGCACCGCCGGGCTTTCCGAGGAGCCGGCCTCCCGTCCGGCGCTCCGCCCGCCGGGCTTTCCGCGCTGCCGCCGCTTCCCGCTGCGGGGCGGAGGGAGGCCCCGCTCCGGCAGGGTCGGCCCGCGGCTGAGGAGAGTGAGGGGAGGCGCGGCTGAGGGGCCGCAGGGCGGCCCGGGCAAGGACCGCGGCCCCGCGGGGCTCCGTCCCTCTCGCCTCTCAAACTCTCCGCCGCGGGTTTCCGCACCCGAGCGCGGTGCCAGGCCCGAGCTCCGCTCACAGAAACGCGACAGAGCTGTACATCTGAGGGGAGGCCCCATGAAACTGGCGTGTGGTGAGGCAGACGCGGCGTTCAGGCCTCTGTTCCCTGAGACCCACTGCCCCAGTGAGAGCTTGTCTGCAAAAGCGCCCTGGTTTAACCTCTCCCTGCAGACGAGAAGTCATCTTTTGTCTCTGCTGATTATTTGCAAATACCTTCGCCTCACACCTTATTTTTTAAAGAGTTACCTCGCCTCAGATTCAGCTACCGAGCTTATGCTTCTATGACTGTAACATTTAAGTTAAGTGGTAATAAAAGTACAGATGATGTGTTACAGCTTTTCCAGACAGTGCGGAATAACAGCTCTATGGCTGAGCAATCTGCATGCTTACCCTGAACCCATACAAAATTCTACTGAATATACTCACTTCCTTTTTCAAATTTAGCAAAATAAAGTCCACCAACATAACACCTGAAAAAGTGGGGATTTTTTTTAATCTAAGGAACTGTGACGACTCCTGCATATTGGGAGGTTTAGACCTTTCCTCTCACCGTAACTAATGTGAGAAATAGAGTTTTGTCACTGTTTTTGCCTGTTGTGTGACCTGCATATAGACACAAAAAGCATCTCAATGTATTTTACATGGCACAGCACTATTTTATAGAAGATTATCTTAGAAACCAACAGCTCTGTATGGATTTTCAGATGAGACACTTTAAATATTCATATCAAAGATGCCATGGTGGTCACAAATCTCCTTGGTAGAACATTGTTCTTTACCCTCTTTGTTCTTTTTCACCGTGTTTACACAATGGGGGGAAATTCAGAGCATGAAAGATCCAATTTTCCACAGTGTTAGAAACTACTTTGACTATGCTCAGCAGAGTTAGTTTTATTTCTAGCTGTGTAGTTAGAAGCAGAATTAGTTCATAGATACCAAACTGTGAATTAAATGGCTGCAATGTTATCATCTTGACACAAAACCTTCCTCACATATCCACTGTCCTTCAAAACTGTCTTATTTGATCCATCAGCTAAGTAACATTCCCAGCATATATTTCACAGGTTCTGAGAAGGCATGTATTTCTATCGTTTTCTAATAAATATCATATAAATAGAGCAAAAGTGAATTGGGAGGACAGTATTTTAAAGATTGTTTCATACAACACAACTTTGATGTACAGCAAAGAATTACTTGTACATGTTTAAGGAGCAAAAAGGTGGTCATGTCATCGTGTTTATATATTAGCCAAGGGGTCCTTTTGTTTTTTCTCTACCCTCTGCCACAATATATAATGAAGACATAAATTAAAGCAGCAGTTTGACTGCAGTTGCTTTCTGTCTTTTCTAACCAATGCATACGTTTAATTTTCGTCATGCCCCACCCATCCTTGCACACAAACAACAAGAAGGAAACCTCAGTTGGATCTGCCCTTCTCTTTGCCCTTCCCCAGCAGCTTCACTCCGCCTTCTCACAGTAGTATTTTGCAACCGGAGTTTAACCAAAGCAGTCAGTTCTTACCTCACTGTGTGGATTATGCTAGCAGTATACTTACTCTTTCAGAAGCAAAGAACTGGTTAATAAGGATTAAATATGGTAAAATAAACATGTTTAAATACCTTTAATTATCTACTTGTATTTTAGCACTCGCATTCATGACTTTACAGTTGGTATAATATACCTGGAGAGAAAAACCAACTCCTTTTCTAAGTAAATAGAACCAAGGCCTGTCTCAAAAGAGCAGTGTCTCCTCACAGAGTCACTGGAGCTGAACCCCTCCTGTATGAACTATTACATCTCCACTAAAGGCCATGCACTGAAACCACTAGAGCTACGATACCTTACATTAGAACTGTTTTTATAAGCATAGCCATGTTGGAAGAGTATCTTCTGGCAAGATACTCACAGATCCAAGTATGAGGTAAGAATCAATAGGGGACGGTCATCTTGTTTCCCCTAGGCCCTCATGGATTTAACAGAATTACAGTCTGAATGGGATAGTGGCTAAGAGTGTTACAATTTGGGTGGGGGGGTGGTGGTGGAGGGCTAGTAGCATCTTTAAGAGAAGAAAGGCATGACCCATTGCAGCAAACTGTAATGAACACAGCAGACTATGGAAGAAAAACATCCTCAAAAATGTCTAGAGATACAAGGGCTATTTACTGCTTTCTCTTAGAGTTCCTCTTTTTAGTCCAGAAGGCTGCAAGCTTAAAAGACTTCTCAAAGAAAGAAAAAAAAACAAAAAACACATTACTTTGGTTTAATTTAAGAGGCCTTTGACCATCATCTATTACCTTTATTTTAAGACGCAACTATTCAACTTGCAATATTATGCACAAAGAAAAATGTCCTTTCTCCCCTGCTGTGGAGTTATTAAGATCCCCAGAACAAAAGAACAAAGGTGCTTGGAATTGCAAGGAGGCTGGGAGGGACTGCCTAACTCTGCTAAGCACAGCACTTCCCACAATGACAGGCACCAGTTACAACTTCTCTGGGGAGCATTTAGCTATGAAAAACTACTGAATAAAAAGGCATCAGCTTATCAAGATAGGCCCTTCAGCTGCCATCCCTCATGTTTCATGTTTAGGAGCCAAAACCATCCACACTATGACACTTTGTTCCTTTGCAAGATTATAACAGAGGTTTATTCCTCCTTTCATTTGTGGGTTGACAGCCATTCAGTGAAACTCTTTAAACAGTGTAATTTTGCCCAAAAATTTGCATGGGTTTTTTTGTTTTAGTTGTCATGCCCACAGCAAGTGTGGCAGCCTTTACATTTTTTATCCGGTTGCCAAGATAAATACTTAAATAAGGATGATTGAATCTGTTAGGGAGTCAGGATGCAAAGCAGCTATCACATGTGAAGACGCATAAGGACAATTTAGAGCAGTAAGTATATTTGTAGTGCAGTGTCTTTGCCTACTGAAAATAATTGATCAATAATGCAAGTCTTTGAGCACTCGGATCTCAAAAGCACTACTACAACAAGGATAGTTTTAAGTGGCTTGCAGTGAGACATGCTGAATGCAGAGCAAAACTGGAGTAGAAGCTCTTGATGTGATTTTCCTTTTCAATTTGCTTTTTCAGTAAGACTCCTTGAGTACAAATCACTTGATTTGGAACTGGAGTCCCATCTTTTGCTCCCATCCTTCCTCAGATGAGAGTAATTTATATGATAGCTAAGATAAATCCTATTGGCATGCTTATAATGGGTGTGATCAGTGCAGAACAGTAGCTTACAAACTAGCATTAGAAGTTAGAAATTTGTGTCTACCACAACAGAGAGATTCCACACAACATCCTCTTGTGGGACATATGTAGACATCCATCTATGCTATAGACTCCATCGAGAGCCCTGAATTGGTATCTTGCATGGATACTAACAATTTACAGTGGGGAAGTTTGCCTGGAGGGTTCGTTAGTTATGTTTTATCTCTCAGAAATAAAATCTGTGGTTTTAAATATTTGAAAATATTAACTTGCCTCCCTTATATCTGTATTATGATACGGCCTAATGACGCAGTAGCAGAATTTTCCACGTGATCTTGGCTTCCTTCAAAATCACTAGAGGAACATCACTCAGTGGATCAAGTGAAGCAAATGTTGCCTTAGATGACTTCTTCATTTGCTGGAGAAACTGGAGAGCGTGGAATGAAGAAGGGACAAACCTGAAGAACTATAATCTAATTCAGTCTTTGTCAGGCACTACATGCCAATCCAGAGCTACGAGAAACTTGATAGATTGGCCTTTCACTTCTTATTTCCCAAAGATATGAAAAAGTGAAACATTCAGCTATGATGGCGATGGCAATGGAGACGACACAGAAACCCACCACGAGGAAATAAATTTTTTACTTAGTGCAGATGCAACTCTGAGGCAGACAACTGGCATGGAAAACATCAACAGAAAGCGTCAGAATAGAGGTAAATTCTAATACAGGGTCTCAGCTTAATAAAAGCTTTTCTAGAGGCTGGCTGAGCAGCTCTGTGAGCTATATGCCATCTCTGCAGCAGGCAGAAGCTTAGCTGCGTGCATATGTGTACGAAAGTAAGCTACAGCACATTAAATACCACAAGCACATTTCCGGCAGCATGTTGTCTCATTAACAAATCTATTTCCATTTCCTGCACATCCTTTGAAAATAAAGGTCACATATCTTTTCAGTGTTTGATCATAACACCACAAGTAACTTCCTTTACAAGGGTCAAGATTATTCTCTAAAAGGCAAGATACCCAAGATGAAGGGCAGAAATTTAAAACTAGGCAAATGCCCAGAGCAAGCATCTGTGACACTATTTCAAATGTAAGAGTAAAGCATGTAAATAGGCGTGACTCCCTTCAAAGCATATCCACGACACTTCTGCACACATACCTTGAGGGGGCGGTGTGACACCAAGTACTGTGCAAAGGTACCAAGGGACAGACGTCATCTTCATTCCCCCTGCTTACACAGTCACGGTAAGAAATTACCTGAAATTCTGCTTCCATTGGATTAATGGGAATGGGGAGGGACTCTTGATCAGGGAGTGGAGCGATACGACAAGGGTTAATGGTTTTAAACTCAAAGAGGGGAGATTTAGATTAGATATAAGAAAGAAATTCTTTACTGTGAGGGCGCTGAGGCACTGGAACAGGTTGCCCAGAGAAGCTGCAGCTGACCCATCCCTGGAAATGTTCAAGACCAGGCTGGATGTTCAAGACCAGACTTTGAGCAACCTGGTCTAGTGGGAGGTGTCCCTGCCCATGGCAGGGGGGTTGGAACTCCATGATCTTTAAGGTCCCTTCCAACCGAAACCATTCTATGATTCTATAATGGTTCTCTCCAGTGCTAAGGAGGGATCCTTCATTTCTTAATGAGTTGCTTCCTGTGGGGAAGGATGTCGACTATAGCAGTACAATTGTACTAGGCTGATACATTCCATCAGAACAGAAGATTGCTCTTTTTTTGTTTGTTTGTTTTAAGTCTAATTCAAGTTTGCATCTAAGGTTTACAGAGCAGCTGTGTTCCCTAAAACACACAGAAAAGAAGGAAACCGGCCAAAGAAATTGCATGCTATGGATAGGATCCATGTGGCCTGGATTGTGTACAAACATGCAGCACACAAAGATTTATTTTTTCTTGTGTATTTCCCCCTGTGTGTGTATATATATATATATATATACACGTTTCTCTAGAAGGATGTTCCTTCTCCCAATCACAACTATGGGTCAGATTCCCCAGGTGGTATCCACTGGAGTTGTTCTATTAACTCCAGTTCAGACTGGCTGAGAAGCTTTGAGTGTTTCTTTCAAACAAAATCAACAGGTTGTTTCACTCGCCTTCACGAGTCAGACTGGGCCAAAAGCACAATTTGTTAATGCACTGCTGTAAGAAAACATGTCCTTTTCCACGGTTTATGTTTGCCCAAAGAGATGGAGCATTTTCTGGGCCTTGACAGCAACTTAAGTATTCCATGAGTCTGCTGTAACTGATATGATTTTCCCATTGCTGAGCATGCCTGCAGTTCCTAGAAGTGGACATTGTGGAAAGGGTACTTTGAAGTGGCACAGTCCCCTAGACTGGATATTCCTCTGCACCAACAAAAGAGTACCTTAGTATTAAAATCTCTCCAAAATAATCTTGGCGTTTGCAAGACAGTGTTAAGAATGCTAAGTGGGAATGCAAGAAATGGGAAATCTGCAGCAGCTTCATCTCCCAGATGAGTGGGCTGAAATCCTGAGGATGTGGCTCCAGTTCACTGTATTCTGAGAGCTGCAGCTGGGGAAAAGAAAGCAGTAGTAGAAGGAAGAAAGTCGTGCAACAGACAAGCGAGGAGCCGTGGTCTTTTAACCAGAATTCCTGTTTTCAATAAAATAAACAGTTATTCATAGAATCTTCAAGTGCTTTCATTTGTGAGAGCCTATGCTAATTTTACATCACTTTTCCAAGGATTGCAGAAGCATCTTATTGAACCAAGGCAATGCTTTAACTCTGATCCAAACTTCGCTTTGTCTGCACTTGGTCACAATGCCAGGAATATATAACAGTAAATGTGACTGTTCTGTGGTGGGTTTTTTGGAACAAACCAAGACAGATGTGAAAAATAAATGATACAAATAAACTCAGCAGTTTTAAAATTCTCCACGTTGTTTTCTTAAAGTGTTATTTGTGCAGATGAAAGGCTATTTTTAATTCATGCTTTAAACAAATGCCTGAAAGTTCTCATA
Source organism: Calidris pugnax (assembly GCF_001431845.1). Lineage (NCBI taxonomy): Eukaryota > Metazoa > Chordata > Aves > Charadriiformes > Scolopacidae > Calidris > Calidris pugnax. Next base: position 1,986,093 of record NW_015090862.1, read on the forward strand.
TGTCCGGCAGCTTTCAACATCAGCCTCATCAGTTCTTATACTGTCCTACAGAGTCTGTTCTATAATGCAAGTGCATCAGGGTGACATCCAGCAGTATTATTTCATGTCACTGGCATTTAGCTTTACTGTAACCAGCGATGTAAATTTCCTATGATATTATTTCCAAATGCAATCTTGAAAATATAATAATGATTCTGTGCTTGTGCTTAAGCTACTTTTAAGATCAGCAGGCTTTATTTCATTCTATCTTAATCAAAATAGAACGTTTCACAGCCAACATAACTAATTTCTCTTTATTACAACTGAACTAGGCTTATTCAAAAATTTTTGGCAAACAAGGAAACTACAGGTATATTTAAAAAAAATAAAAATAGGCTGCTCAGTTTACATACTGTGTCAGAGCACAGAGAAGAACTCTCAAGCACCCTTCTGGAAAGAAAGCTGAGTACTACCTGTTTGCCTGGAAAACGTGATAGCTGGGACCAGCCTGTCTGTCCATCTGTTCAGTCAAGGACAGGGAAACTGTTCAAAAGAACCTGAAACTCACTAGTACCATTTTTTATGTCACATGGGGCAAAACCATAGATGTTTCTAAGCTACAAACACCTCATGTTTAAATGACACACAGGTTTCCAATTTCACTGCTATGATTAGCTTGTTAACAAATCTAAGTAAAATAGACAATAATCCAGTGATAAAAATTAAAAGAAGAATTACTCTGATGATAATCAAGGAGGATTGCGAAGAGAATGAGACGGTACAGAATTATACTTTACTATTTCAGATAAAACTCAGGAATCAGAATGTGAAATCTATTTGCCTGTGAAAAGAATGTGTAAAGAAAATATTGTAAAAGAAGTATTAAAGTTAATTTCTAAAGTCCTATTCCAAGCACTTAAAAATGTGGTATGATGGGAAAGTCCCAGGATAAACTGGGTTAATTAATATCACTTTTTTCACCTCTAACATCTGTTATTTCCGTATTACTACAGTAAAAGTATCATCTGTATCTGTGAAATGTAACTGTACACAAACGATATCACTTTTCCCTCTACATTAAACAAGACTGTTGATAGCCAAAATACTCTACAAGCTATTTTTGCTTCTTTGTTTGCTGTAAGCTGCCAAGGCATCCCACCTGTTTCTCTGCGGCACGTACTTGCTTCTGGTTTTATACAAAGAATTCTGTTCTGTACTGCACACATATTAGATCTTGGTTCTACTATACTGATCACAAAGAACTGTAAATATAATACCACAAAAGGTACCGATGTCTCAGAGCATTTTGATTCTGGAGTATTTTGACTCCAAAGCAAGGTATCCCTGGGAAAAACTTGCCATTGTACACAGCCAGTACACACACTTCACTGATAACTGGGTTGAATGAAACTTGTGTTAGCTGACAAATGGCAACATTTCTGCTCCTTAGACCAGGGAAATAGGGATTTTTTTTGCCACATCCTTAAGAATATGTTATTTGTTGCTAAGTTATTCTTCAGGTTCAGTTATTCACAATGTTGAGTAGCAATGTGAATTGCGAAAAGGAGACCACTGGTTCAGATTTCTTTTCCTCTCTCCCTTTACTTGCCATCTGCTAATTCAAGGACCAAACAAGGCTGTCTGAAATTTTTCTGCTCTAGCTGGAACTTGAAACTGAGATGGTAAAATAGAGTGAGAGAGAGATACTCACCTTCTGAAATAAGAAGCCACAGGGACACCCTATGAGCAGTTCTAGATGTTTCAAAAAGGTCTTGCTAAGCTCCAAACACCAAACTGATTCACTCATTATAGCAAAAGGTGAATGTGCCACCAGCTATGCAGTGCCATCATCAAAGAGTTACTGTGAACTGCTGACACAGATAGCCCTGAACTTTGAAGAACAGACATGTAGCTGAGTTTTCTGGGCTTTTGACTTGCTTCACACTAAAGGTCAACACTCAAATATATTTTAATCATTTGAATGCACAGCATTTTGTAGGTGGGGAGGATCAGGAAGTTAGTACATAGTGTGATACAATTCACACTGAAGAAAACTATCTGAAGACCTTTTACAGAATTTTAAATCTTCAATGTCTATTATTTTCTTCACTCAGAGCTTTGTACAATTAGGCTCAATATTACTAAGGCAACTATTTAAAAATATCTACAAGTCTACATTACTACTTTTCTACCTGCTAAACTCCAGAATTTACACATGCTGATTTCTGTAATGCCTGTGTAGCCAGAAATTTATGATGCACCATGAAAAAAAGACTTACTGGCATTTCCTTTGAAGTGCTTAGTAACTCATCCACGCTCTCATAACACAACCAACCCCCAATTCACCGTGAGACTGTACCACATGAACATGCATTTCTGTCTGTTTTGAGATCTGGGGGTCTAAAAGAATCTAAGGTGACACATAACTGCAGTAGCGTAAAACCTTTCATTACAATGATTCCCTTTCGTTAAAAGTGTGCTTTAATAACAGGGACCAGAATAGATGTTCCAGTCAGTAAATTAGTAAGCTTGGTAAGACCTGCTGCATTTTGTGGCCCCTCCTTGACCCATCATCAGTCACTTAAAGATAGTCAAGCAGCAGCTGCATAAATACATGGTGATGTCTCCACTGATTCACATATCCCTATCAACACCATTCCATATTTCATTGAACCACTTCCCCTGATTCAAACATAGAAGCAATGTAAAGGAGTCAAAAAGCAGACAACTGATCACCATCTATCCCCGCTGCATGTTAGCACAGTTTTGTAAAGCAGCAAACAGCTGGAAAAATTATGTTGGGATCTTATCATAGTGATCCTTTCATTAAATCATTATTGTTTCAGTAGAAGATAATTTTGAATGTCCCATCATGTCCTAAAAATTACTGAAACCTACGCAACATGAGACTTCATTGCTGTACTGGCTCTATCCTAAGTATGGCACTTTAAGTAGGTAGAGACCACCAGGCCTGCATTTAGAGCAGAATGAGATTTTACTCTTGTAAACATGACTGAGTATCCAATCCTAAGAAATTATTAAACTTGTGAGGTGTGTAGTGTAGTTTAAAATAGGGCTTTTAATTCAGGACACCCAGTTCTCCTTTGTCTTACTTAATACCACTTCATGCAAGCCCAAGGGAAAATGGCAGGCTCAGCATCTTTCAGGTACATAAGGGCCAAAACTTTGATGTACAGATTAACCAACAAATGTTTCCAATCATAGGATATTTTTCTCTTGATAGGTAAATGTAACAGCTGTAGTAAATTAAAAGGCTGATCTAAATAGCCAAAGCATTTAGGTCCTTATAAGCATGGCATGTAATTATGAATCGTGCTCCCAGATTCAGGGCTTAAGCTATCAGTATTTCTGCATGAAGGTAAAGCTTCTCATTACAGCTTCTCATCCACTGAGACAACACTGCATTTTGCCATTCCTAAGATAAAAGTCTGGGAAGGAGCCATTCCAGCCATGAAGACAAGAAGGGGGAAAAAACCACCCTGGAAACAGCAACTTCAGTTGCTGGGCTGCTGGTCAGTCTTGATTCCAAACTTTGCCACAGCCATCCTGTCTCCTGCCTGAATACCAGCCGTGGCCACAGCCAGATCGGTGGTCTAGGCTTGTGGCACAGGCGCTTCTGCTGCCAGCAGGCTGCAGTTCAGGCAGCTATTTTGCTAATGTCTAGAGTCAACCCTGACTGAACTACAGAAAAAAACCTGGTATGTCACCTTGTAATGTGGGAAAATGAGCAGATTGTTGATGGTGCTGTAAAACCATAAGCAACGTGAAACCACAATGTATCTGTCTACAAGGAAGGTAAGACACAGGACTACCTGCAGACTTTACTTCTTCTGCAAGTACATGCACTGTATGCTTTTTGTATGTGGTGTTGGCACATGCTGCTTATATTGTTTGCAAATTATTCTGTTCTCAGAGAGACCCACAAACATTTCAGAGTTTTAGCAGTTTGAAGTTATATTTACATGGCTGAGTGCAAGTTGTCTGGGATTGTCAAGGTGCATTACTAAGGGCCGAAATTAAGTGATGAAATCAAAACTGAAATTAAAAATCAATCTGGTTTACCATCATCTGCACAGATTTCTGCAGCTAATGTTGAAACACTCTCCATGTGTGACCAGTCAGTGAAGGAGCCATTCCCATTCCCAGCAGCACCTCTGTAAGAAAATGGTTTGCAGCATTCCAGAGTTCTGTAGTAAGAGAGGCTATTCAGGAATGCTTACAATCTACAGTGCTGGTTTATGCTGGTCCCCTTTTACCCTATTTGCTATGACAATATCTTTATCTCCATGTACGAAATACCACATTGCAGCCCTGGACACAGAACTGCTGCAGTAAACAGGCTGGTGGGAGAACTCCCAACAGCCCCACGGGCCAGGGGCTGCAGGAAAAATCCCTTTGTGGGGAGTTTTCAAACCAGCAGCTGCACCACCAGCGCACTGCCTTCCCCAAGGGAGAGAGGGCCAGAAGATGTGGACTCCACGCATTCCTAAAGGGCAGTTAATATTTTTAAAGATTTTTGGAACACATTATTAAAATATAAGCAGAATAAATTTAATTTAAAACATCCATTTTTCATGCCTTCATGCAAAGAACTGGCCCCCATTTCCCTCTCCCTCATCCTCCACCTTTAACTCCCTGGTCTTTGCAGTCACTATTAAGAGATTTACATTTCTGGAAAACTACAACACTGACTTCTTTCACGTTGGCTTTAAAAAAGCCAACATTTGACTGGCAAAGTGTTTACCAGCAAGACAAACCAAGCAGGCTTTTTATGTCTCCAAAGCTAATAAAATACTGCTTGGAGCAGAGCTTGCCTTGAGTTTCTGCAGGAGCAGAACTCATTCTGCTGGCCCAACATGAAGAGATGGCTATTTTAATCATCCTGTAGTTGCTTAAGCATAGGTTCTTCTGTTGATTTAGAACAGTCTCGACCCAGAACACTAAGCCATAAATACATCTGGAGCTGAGGTTGTGGAAGAGTTAATATTCATCTCTCTAGTTTTATTTTAAAATATACCTTTAGATCTTTTGATGTGTAGCAGACATCAGTGAGTCACTCCAGACAGCTTAAAGATATTTTGGAAAAAGCTCTAAAGTGACTTTTTATGTTTGTTTTCCTTTTCTTTTTCTTTTCCTTTTTTTCTTTTTTTTTCCAGTCACAAGCAGACTTGGCTTAGTTATTTGTTTTTGTTTTGTAATAGAAGGAGAACTACAGTTGCACAGAAGTTAATGAGCACATAACATCCCTCAGCCACATAGACACTCCCAGAGAAACGAAAGGACTTCTGGTCTAACTCTGGCCAGCCACCCTGTGTTGATGAAGCTAGTTCGTGACATGGGCCTTTGCATTCATCCTCTGTGCAGCAGCAGCAGCTCAAAGAGCAGAACTGCACCAGTGGAAGGAGGATCCAGAGCAGTGTTTTTTCCAAACTTCCCCAGTTCACGCTGCTTTAAGGGTCAGGCTGGCTACAATGTGGAAAGTATGCAGTGCCTACAGATATTTACAAAGGTGTAGAATCAAAAATTAAGCAGAAGAAAGTCAGTCACAGAGTCAGAAACCAAAACCAGTGTGGAGACTCCTGGTACCCTAGATTGCTCCCTTCTACCATGCCAGCTTAGAATTTAGACAAGGCCAGAACTGATGATGTACCTGAATGCCTCTGTCTTTCCTATAGCAAGACTTTTGTCTGGCTCCTCCTTCAGTGTCTCACGTTTAAGCTCTTGAGCCAACACCATGACCGCGTGTGGTAAATGAGGCAGATGGAGCAGAGACACTGATGGTGAGGCCAGCAACAAAAATGATCCTGTTATTCTGAGGAGTATTTCTGGCAGGATCCAGGAGTGCGAAGCAATGAGGAGGAGAAAGCTGTGTTCCATCTTTAGCAGAATGCCTCACTTTGCTGTACTCTGCTTCTTGACTTGTTTGCTTGAGCCTTTTTTAACCATACTTTTGGGCTTTCCAGCGTGTGTAGACAGGACAAATATAGTGACTCACCAGCATATACCTATTATTTAGTTGTTATATAAAGCCCACCTGAGAGCACTATGAATTCACATTTTAGGTTTGCTGGAACGTTGTGCTGGAAAATTGTTCTGGTCTGTTGCCACCTCGCAGAGATCCTTTCTCAACGCCCCCCACCCCTCCCCAAGCAAAGCCTCAACATGTTTTTAAATGAGTTTAGAGAAACCCTGTTAGTCACAGAAGTGACCACAGAAAAGCTTTTGCCTTTCAGATTCTTTTATTATTTCATAGAGCTTTACTAGGTAACCCTTCATAACACAGGATACCATTTGTGCTTCTCATGTGGTGGCAGAGGTCACCATCCCAGCAGGTGACAAGGAAATTTTTTGGAGCTTCTTTTAGATACCAATTCCTGTTGCACATCATTCATACAGTCACCACCTCCCCTCCATTATCTGAGGACTTGGGTCCTCAACTTCACTCTAACGATGGGGAAAGAGCTAATTCCCTGATAAAGTAGAACCTAGGACAGGCTGCTAAATCAAAGATTGTAATGAAAAAAAATCCATGGGTCTTTCTCTAGAGGGGTAACGCCATTATTCCGATAAATGGAACAAATAAAGAGAGCTAACTCTTAATGAGTCTCCCTTATTTGCCTTCCAAACCCCATTTTAATATGCTTCAGAACACAATCACAGTGAAACATTCTCAACTTTATGCCCCATCACTATTGCTCAGTCAGTACCAAAACACAGATCTCAGAAGAGAGTGCTCTGAGCCAAAGTCCAAAACAAGATGCCTCTGCTTTACAGAGGGCTCTGCGAATTCATGCATCTGGCTGGAAAAGCAGAGGAGGGGTACAGTGGAGTGAGCTCCCCTCCCTTCTGCCCCAACCCACAAGGTAAAGATGAGTTGCATAATGAAAAAAGAACATCTCTGGGGTTTTTTTCCAAAAAGGTAACAAAATGGTAATGCTCAGCACAGCCTCTCACTCCTCCCAAAATTTTCATATTTTCTGGACATTCTGCAAAGAAGCTGGTATCCTACTGAGGTGTGCTGGAGAGGGGGAAAGGGCAGCCCAGAGAATGCACTGATGCACATGGCACCCTAGCCCTTCAGTTACCCACAGCTGGCATTGCAATCACTGGCTCAAGCTCATTAAAGGAGCTTCTTGTTGAATTACTGTCAGAGAAGCAGGAAAGGACTCTGCTGTGCAGAATGCTGATTCCCTGGCCATGTCTTCAAAGCCCAGGATCCTCACCAGGCTGGCTGCCCTACTAGGGATGGGCTGCATTTGGTTTAAGCTGACAGGTTCTATCCTCGGTGTTCCCCATCCACATCTTGGCCTTCAGCAAATCTCAAATCTTCCTATTCTCTTTGCCAAACCCTAAGAAGGCAAACATTGCAACACCGCAGGGGTGTAGCATGATATTAAAACACAGATTTCAATAGTAATGACTCAGGCTTAATGGCCTGTCTGCAGAGCTCATTTTCCTCCTTTCAGCTCCCTCTACCCCTGCAGTTCACAGTTCCTAGAAGGCTGAATGGGTTTAGGAACCAACAGTGTATTCACAAGAGAATACTTTGATTACAAAGGGCTAAAGAGGCTATTAGAATTATTTCCTATTTTCAAATTAAAAACAATCCCAAATATTGTTTTCTGAAGATGGACAGACAGCAGTTTTCCACAATCTTTGGGAAACTTTCCACAGCCCCGCTGCAGAATGCTGCTGTCCTAACGACACACTTAGGACCAGCATCAGTCAGTCCCCTGAATGGGCCCTGGGAAGCCACTCGCATACAAGGTGATCTTTACATCCTAAAAGTTGTATAGAATAACGCATGCCCCTGCAGAGCACACAGCAGCTGTGGCCAGTCCCCACATCTACACTTCATTATAAAGTAGCATATCTAACTCATCCATGTGACTGATAACCTCTATTAATTCATATTATCTATTAGCACCAAAAAAGTTAATATTTAGCTTGGCATATACTCAGTTTCTTATTCATTGCATATATTCCCTACGTGCAACTAAGTAGGTACTTGACAGGTCTTTTTCTCAGAAACCACATGTAATGCCTTGAAATTAACCGGCAATATATTTGGACTTTTGACTCACATGCATGCCAAGATTAGAACTATTTCTAACTGGTCAGAGTTACAGCCACTGTAAATAGACCATTCAGTCTGCTGCTTTTATGGGTGCTGCTTAACCTATTCTAAGCATCACAGTTTAGTCTACTGTTTAAACACAAGTTGACTTTTCCCAACAGCTGGGATCTGAGGCCAAGCTGCTTTGCAGTGATATTTTACTGTAATAGGTTAAATTCAACTGAGCAATTCAAGAGAAGTGAATCCTTCTGAAAACATTTTCTGAACAAACCAATGTATACACTTGGAGGGAGTTTTAGTTCTGTGCCTGATGTGATCTTACATGCTCCTGTAGATGTGTTTGAGAGCTGACTTCAGGGAAGACAGGCTTTAAATCTCAATACTATTTTGAAAGAAAAAAAGGATGGGCAAATTGATTTGAATTCATCAAGTGGCCACACACAGTAGTGCCTGGCCTTTCTCATACAGGAAATCCTGCAGTGTTGTTCTGCTCCATCTGCCAGTTCCCAGCCCATTTAGTACCTAATTCAGAACATGCAAGAACCCTTGAATTTGACTACACTGGGCTATTCTACCATAACAGAAATTTCTTCCGTAAGGGCATCATATTTTAGGAGGGCAGACAGAAAATCACTAACATATAGGGAATTTCAGAGAGGTAAAATATAATTTAGAGGGCAGAGCATTAGATTTATGCATTTCTGCTCTAACTCTGTGGCTTGTAATGACCAGTGATCAGTATCTTGGTTTTATGCATCAACCCCAATACGAATGTTTTTTTTAAAAGTAGTTCTTACCTTCCAAACTTGCTGATGTAAAGCAAATGAGTCAAGAACAGCATGAAAACACATCAGAAAAAAATCTACCATTATGTATTGTGCCCCAGGATGCACACTCAGTGCCTTTGCCAAGGAAGAGGTTATCTACTGTCCCCACAGTTTATCTGATAATGCAAGGTTCACTTCAAAGCCTAATCTTTGCCAATAAGGAGTTAATATGCACTTATCTTTAATAGCTAGCTACTTGATGTATCCCTTCAAAAAATCAAATGGATATGTTCATCTCCTCCTAGTTGTTTTATTACATATTTATTATATGTTCTTATTATGAGACACCCAAAATATTATTAACAAGTTGGGTTTTTTAGGGCTTCCTCTCATATAAAATTTTTCTGGGATCTCTCTGTCCTCATCTAGTCAGGTGCGAGTCCTTATTCTGCAGCTAAGAAGACTAAATATTAATTTCCAGGGATGAAACTACAGCTTTCCAAATGCCTTTTGAAGAGTAATCTGATGCCAGCAAGACCGAAATTTTGAACAGAGCAAAATATCTGCTGTTTCTGCAGGCCAATCACTTGTCACTGGAAAACAAATGCAAGACTCAAAATGAATTTATGGGATTTCCACTAAAATTCCTTTTTGTCCCCGCTGAAGGGCTTCTGGGTCACACTGACCTGCATACAGATACAGATGTGCCTGTGCAATGTTGAGCCATAGGATTCAAGCCACAGAAGTGGAACAGTATCCTGCAACTGGTGCAGGACAGTCCTGTGGTTTTCACCTTGCCTGTGCGTTGCACAGCGTTGCAGGTTTCCAGCACCAAGGTTTGGCTGTGAAAGGCAAGCAAGCAACACCTAGTAGGATTAACTATTCTCAGCTTCATCTGCTTGTCAGATAACTAACTGAAAGTATGTGATCTTTCAGTAGGGTAGATATGATATAAGCAAAGATACTGAACAATTTCCTGCATTGCATAGTAATTTATAAATGCAGTTTTCATAAAGTCCTGAAGGAAGATCATGTCAAGGAAACAATGAACATACATGAGACAAAAGTACCACTCATAAAATCCCATAACCTGGAAATGACCAGTTGAACAACAGAGTGACTTTTCCAGGGGAACCAGTGTCAAAATGAATACAACAATTACTGAAGCTCTGAATAATCTGTTTTATCTACACAACTAGAGCCTCCAAGAGGATGGACTTACATTCCAGCATAGCTCAAACATGAAAACAGGATGCAGTTTAAAGGCTTCTGTCTGGGGTCACTGATGCAAACTGCTCAACACCCAAGACCCCCCAAGCACTGTTAGGGTTTCTGAGACAATCAGACTACATCTGCTGTCAGTGCTGTGCCCTTGGTCTCCACAATTCCTCAGGCAGCCCTGGGGTTAGCCATTTTGCTTACACACAGCTGGTTACCAGTAAACCTGCACAGCTTTGTATCATTTGGGCCTTGCACCCACCCATTGTCACCCAGCAGTCAGCCCAACACCCACCAGTCTCACAAAGCTGGGGGGCAGATGGGCAAGACCCCACTAGATGGCACTACGATCCAGACTGGTTTTGCTTATTGCAGACTTTTAAGTTAATTTCTTATTTTGGATCCAACTGACCTTCTCGTTTGCTTTCTGTGTGCAGTATGCATGGTGCTCCGTAAAGAGTCTGTTATGGCCATTTATCCATATGTTTGCTAAGATGTTTTTAAGAGAAAAGTACCCATGCAGTGTCAGCATCTCCCCTGACCTTTGACACTGCTCACCTCAAAGCCATCTTTTCCATTTTATTTCAGGTTCATCTTTGAAGCTAAACACACCAGGAAGAGGGAGTGAGGGTCGTCAGTCAAATCATCACAAAATTTGCAAGTGAAAACTCCAAATGTACTCTCTTACAAGTACATTTCTTCCATTTAATGGGCACAGAGTATCAAATATTTAATAGTGTCACTTGTGCATACTGACAGATCAGCATCCAAGCTAACCAGCCTGCGATAAGATAAAAAACATTCCCATTAACTTTGCAGAGAGCCCTAATAGGTACTAACAGTTAACTCTCATATACCTGCTTGTCAACTCATGTGTTGACACTCCTTGAAAAACATCTGAAAGCCCACATTGCCAATCTGATTTCCTGCTAGAACAGATGACTCTTCATTTGATTCCTGCATAACTGGGATGATATGACCCTTTCCCATGCTCTAGCATGGGAAGTAATTTAGGAATTAATTTGCAAAAAAAAAAAAAAAATCCACAAGATATAACAAGGTATATACAGTAATGGCGGTACAACATTTATTCTATGGGAAAACCAAAATAGGGCAAAGCAAAGCAAAGGGTCTTTGCCTTTGTAATCAGATTAGCAGAACTCAAAGGTAAGTGAGAGCAGAATTTCCATGTTCCACAGAACATGTGTTGGACAACTAAATCTGCATAGTCATTTTCAAAACAAAGATATTTACACAGGAGGATGTTTACCCATGTCCATCTACTTGCAACATTCCATCTGTGTGCCCACTCCAACTGCTACCATATCAAAACAACAAACATAAGCAAGGAGCTGCTCCTTTTAGCATACTTAAACCTGAACACTGCAGAAAGCAGCAGTAACAATCCTGGCTGGTGGTCATGGCAGTCTCAATGTACTATATTCAATAGAGCCATGTACGTATCTCCTGAAGGGCAGCACATGTTCTTAGCTCTACTTATTGCATACTGCATTGTAAACATGTACTTTAATATGGCAAACACTCATATTCATGGCAGACATTTTTCAGCATAATGTGTCGCCTTAAACTTGTCCTATGCACTTTCCAGGATGACTATGATATTAATCTATATGTTACTAATGCCTTGACAAACACCACTTAAGTAAGGAGATAGTGAAAGTTAAAGATTAATAAACCCACACCACAAAATTACAACCTGACCTTTCCCACTGAAGATCCAAATCTACTGCTCCTCATGAGCCCCACCAATGTATGAAAACTGTTTTGTCTCTGCCTTGGACTGATGCTAAGATGAAAACCAGCTGCCAGCAACCTAAAATTTCTTAAAGATAGAATAAAATGGCAAGCTCTGTGTGGTTTGTGCAGAATACAGGCAAGTAACTGTCAGGGAGCTTTTTTTTTTCTTTTTCTGTGGCTTGTATTTTGCAAGCAAACAGCTTTTCTATCCAGCTAGCACTGAAAGCACAAGCACCACCTGGAATTCCTCCCAAGGATGCCATGACAAACTATAGTAGAAACTGGGGAAGAGGAGATGTAGATCGTGAAAATGCAAAAAAAAAGCTGAGGGAGATTCTAAGAGTCAGAGCATGGTGAAATTTTCAAGAACAGAAAAGAGGAAGAAAAGAGATATGAAAACGGAGTTTGGCAGATAGCTCAGTCCACACCCTCCAACACAACAGGGTCTTCTTGTAAAGGAGGTAATTTTCAACTGTAATTGATACCAGCCTTAGCAGCTTGTCAGACAGGTTGCCAGTTATGTGAAGGCTGATGACAAAACCATTTCTTCTACAGAAACCAAATTATATTTACAAACTTCCAGTAGATTAGGGAAGGTCCTGCATGCAGTGACAAATGTGTACCAATAGCCCACATGCTTCAATACACTGAGCATGCCCCTCTGTACAAACATGGTAGACAGCGTCCCTCTTTTTTGGACAATGGCACTTCAAAAGCCATGTTGAAAACATTTTCACTACAGCTCATACCCTCTCTCTCTAGTTTACATCTGGCTGAACCAAAACAGGAAGAATTACGATATAAGTGTACAAAATATTAAGCACCAGTATGAGACAGAAACTGTACTTAATGACAGCTGCCTTCTAAAAGTCTACAAGACATTAATTAGTTGCTGTTCTCTGCAGCCTGCCTCTGCCTGGCTGGGGACAGGGCTACAGATGAATGGCAGCAATAGGCCAGACTCATGCCCTACAGCAGGTAGACAGAAGTGAGCCATGCTCACTCAACTCTTCTTTCCCTTTATCAGCCTCATAAATGATGCTAGGAGAAAATAATCAAGTCTAATTAAACACCAAGCAATTAAATAGCAGTTAATACATAAAGATGCTGAAAATAAAGTTTGACCAATCAAAGCTAACATTTGCTACAAAGCTGTTACTGAGATGTAGTAAGAAGTTAATAACAATTATAAATAATAATGTACTCAACTAAAACCAATAGCCTCTCCAATCCCACCTCCCACTCCTCAGCTATCCATGGAGCACTCAGTTGAAGAGGTTATTCCTCAGTCAACTTCAGAACAGGACATCAACTTATACCCTGTGCTCCTCTTTACCCCTCTCCACATATGTCCTCAAAGTAACATTAGACTCTGGGGCTGTTTCTTCAGGAATTTTCATTCTCCCCTGCTTTATGTGTTCTCCCAATTCCAAGAGTTTTCAGCTTAAAATAAGTCCTTTCCTGACAAGTCAGATGGTTTTTGTGCGAAGTGTCCGTGGTCCCTCTGAGTTATTAACAGCCCCACACACAGCTTCTCTTCTCTTCCCCTCCTTCCAGTCCTCACAGTGGCCCATTATGCTAAATGACACTGATCCAAAAATGGGAGTTGAGGGATATACTCTGAAATAGGCTAGAAAACCTCTACTGTGGCAGGGCCCATGAGAGGACAGCTTTTTTAAGCATTTGTGTCTGTGCTGAATAATTTCGGAAGTTACACATTTAAATTTCCTCTCTACGTGCTGGAGTCTGCCCTGTGAGGAGCTCACTAAAACTGAGGTACTGAAGAGTATGATCAGTTTTCTGAGGGTGCTGTGACCTAGAGGCAGGTCTGATTACATCATTTGTTTTGGGTTGAGTCTCAGGAGGTTTATAAAAAGCAGTCCTAAAAGGAAGGAGAGAGACAAGGGGAGAGAAGGGCAATAACTCATTAGAAGAAGCTCTGTGTGCATTCTGCTATTTGGCACACATCTACAAGAAAGTTTCTTCAGAGTGCAGAGAAACCTGTGAACGGTCGGAATATTATAAGTCTTTCCTTGAGATGTCAGTCAAGAGCTTCAGTACAGTCACAGTCACTACTGTGCTTATTTTCTTCCTAAAGATACAACTCTCAGTGCAAGCGCCGTTGAATGGTAAAGTCTTTCAGCTTTCTATTTTATTGTCACTTGTAACGTAGGGCAGCTAATGTATGAAGAAAACTGGCATCTTTTAATTATTACTATTTCAATAGCATGCTCAAAGTTGTATATTGCTGCAGTTTACAGTTGTTTGTTTGGAGTTAGTACCCTTCTTTCAATTTCTCAGAATAAGTATTCTGATGTGTGCAGGAAAAAGAAATTTGTTCTCTGATTTAGTTTGCATTACAGACTTCTTGCACGCTCAGTTTGCCTTGCTTTGTGATCTTTTTGTTTCTCATAGAATGAAGAAGAGACTGGCCCTTCTCAGCTAGTGGACGAATCACACCTTTCCCTCTGTCTGTTTATTTTTAAACCAGAGAAAAAGAATGCAATCCCTGTGAAGCACCCCATATACTAGACCTCATTCTCTTTAAATAGGGCCAGTTTCAGGAGGTCAGCGCTCCTCACTCTCTTTTTAGGAGTTAATGTTCATCTATTCAAGCTGATTATAATCCGTTTTCATCCATTCAAGCTAATTAGAATCCACCTAGTGTGATTGTATGATATGAGGGAGAATCATTGTAAAGGGTTGTGTGAGAGGACTTACTCAGCACGTATATTCATGGGACAAAAATCCTGAAGGCTGCAGTGTAATCCCGAGCAGTCAGATTCAGACAGAGCTCTGGCAAGATAAGCATTTTACCATTTTTTTTGCATGAGCTACGTAAGGGGTGGAAGTCAAACTTTCAAGGTCACCTTCTTATTTTGGGGATACATTCTCTGAAAAGTGGCTATATTCTCTAGTAGAGTTTCTCACTTGAAGGCTCCTAGAGCTTGGTGATTCCCAGTAGAACAGAATAAAGCTTGGTACTTTCCAGGTGCTTTCTCTGACAACGCAGAAGGTGTGGAAGTGAAAGGATGTGTCAAAAATTTATGTCTTACAATACATCCTGAAGAGAATGCTGGAGAATTCCTATCTAAGAATTAGACAGCCAGTACCATAAAATGGCAAGAGCTACAGCATCTGCCTGTCTCTGACATCTTCCCAAGTCAGAGACACAACTAACACAGGTTCTCACAACTAAAAGCATTCCCACTTTGCCAGCTCCCAAGTGACATTGGAAACATATTAATTCCCTGGATATCTATCAGTGAAACACAGATACTCTGGCTCTAGAAACCTCCTCTGTCATGCACGGCATGTAACTCTGTTACTCATCAGCATGAGCAGAGAGACAGGAGAGTGCTCACAATATGGAGCTGTTGATAGTTCCCTTCTCGATGTGAATCAGACACTCTATTGACTCTTCTCCTATTTTGGGAGACTGTGTGACAGTCTGCCTCATCCTCATTTCACTATCAAGCAGAATAAAGGTAATATCAACCTTGCCCATAGCAGCAAATCACTTTTGCAGCTCTACATGCTCATTCAGACAAAATCAAGAAGATTCTTGTGATCTAAGTTAAGATGAAACAAGTGGTAAATGTGCCTCAGCCCTACCTGTACTGGTTGCTATTACTGTGCACATCAGTGAAGTCATAATGGTAGTGAATTGCAGATCATCAAAATGCTCACAGGCTAAGGGAAATTTCACTTGGTAAAAGACTTTAAGCTTTCATTTATTTTTGTTCCAGTTGGCATAAACACCCAAAGTACTGAAAATCTTGACTGTTCTAACGTTGTTCTTCTAGATTATAAAAATTCTAGCTTTGACACTTCATACAAATTTTAATGGACAGTAAGAGCATGAGCAGAGAGTAGCTATTGTAGCTAAGCCAGTATTTCTTCAAATCCTGCTCAGATGAGAATGTGGCGATTTCTAAAACCTGTTGACAGTCAGTTACTGTCTTTGTGAAAGTTTTACCAACAGAATGTGCTGACCAGAGGACACAAGCATCCCCAAAACAACTGAGTAAGAGATAATCCCCTGCAGAGAGAACGGGAGAGGAGAATGGGGTTTCTCATCTTGAAATCTAAGACAGTGCATGAATTCTTCTACACGAGAAACCTGGGCACTTCAGTCAGGATGATTACACAGACCTTGTTTTGAAAATTCCAGTATAAAAGAACAAGATACACCGGTCCCAACAAACTGGAAGTGGAGAGCTGAGTGTTCCCAGCACATATCAATACAAAAGGAATAAGTACAGCTGTTTTGCACATCCCTACAAATTAATCCCAAATATTTCATACGACATTCTTTGGAGAAGAGCTGTATCTGTGACCACACTTCAGAGCATAAGAAATGTAGCCAAGAATCATGTACTGAGCAGACATGTGCATGTAAGGATAAATATTTGCCTGCATGCAGGCACGCACACACAGACACACCGAGTGTTTGCAAGACTTGTAATTCAGGACAGTTTTCTTAGCAGAAATAAAATTACATTTGCTGAGAGTAAAGATCTGCATTAGCCTGATAACCAAAACTGTTCAGGTCTGTCAGAACAAGCACCTGTAATTACAAGGCAAGCTGAATAACTGTGTAGGTTTCAGGACAAAAAAAAAATAAAATTAAAAAGAGCATGTAATGTCAAGACATTTCCAAAGACATGCAGAAACACTGTACACAAGTTCAGTTCCTTAAGCAATGGATGAATAGTAATAATTTTAACAATTTAACACTCACTTAATTCCCCAGGATTCTCAGAGTTACATGGGTTCATGTATCATACTCCCTTTTTCTAAAGTCCATTTATTCCTATCTGTTGGCAAATCCCAGAGCCACTGTACAGAAATGACTGTACATCACTTCTCAGTGTAGCAACTGGCAATTCACTGATGTTTCTCAAACTCCTCAACTAGGCATGAGGGGGTTCATTATAGCTACATCTCATTTATAGTCCTTCGTTTCCTAACCAGAAAAAAGCCAGGGATGTACCTATAAACAGAGTCTGTGGCTATTAAAAAAAACAACAAACCAAACATCCCTCCCAAAAACATGACAAAAGTTTCGCTTCAGGATTTAAGTGACCACAAGAAAGTCAAGCCCTATAGGCAGGATCACAGGGATAATTATAATCTGGACAAGAAGGGTTCGTAACCTTTAGAAGTGTCTGTTTTGCTCAACATCTGGGGCTAGAAAGACAGATAAAACTACTGCAAAATTCAGTACATGGGTTTAAGTGGCAATTTGTTTCTTTACAGAGTAAGATCAATTTCAAATATTCACAGCAATATTTTCTTTGTCTTTGAACAGGGTCAAAATGGTCTTATATTGGTAAGTACTAACTGATTTATATGTACTAATTTGTGGCTTTGTTCTATATTTTAAGGACAACGTGCCAAATGTATCTAGGTGAGAATCTACTGGGTCCACTATCTTTACCCAGGTTTGGATCTGGCTCATTGTCTTGAAGTGTCATTCATCCATCAGGTTTCGTATCTGGCTGAGTAAGAGGCAGTTATTTGGTTCTAAATTGCCTTGCAGAATGACAGGAACTTTGGCAGACTAAGACTGGCCCACAACTGCAGAAGTTCCTCACAGCCCTCTGTTTCCTCACCCATCACAGACCAGCAGCACGTTTCAGCCTAGTTCTGCAAAGAGTGTATCTCTCCCTATCCACATGGGTCTTCATTTTTATGTAGAGTCAGAGTTCAGCAAGTCACCTGTATCGTGCTACTGGCGACTCAGCTCCCTGAAAATCCCAGCACTGACAAGACAGAATAAATTATATTCAGGAAAGCAGTGTTATTGCGTTATTTTGTACACTAGTCCTTTAAGTCAGCTACTAACCCAGAAGAATCTGATGGCTGCTCAGGAAAAATCATCTAGAAATTTTTTTTTTAGTTGATCAAATCCTCTGACTACTCATTCAGAGTAGTATTTTATATGCCACATGCCCACAGAGGTAGGTAGAACTGAGAAGCTCAGGAAAAAATGCTTGCTCTTAAGCCTTTGGTGCTGCTCCAAGACAACACAAAGAACCTCTGAGACTGAACTTGCTGCTAATAACTACTCCCTTTGGCTGTGCTCCAGTTTACCTGACTTGCTTCACGTAAGCAAAACTGTCAGCTGCATGTCTATAGGTATTAATCTAACTGCCAGTATGCATACATATACTTACGTGTACATGTATACTTCACATTCTCATTAGGGAAAAACCAGCTTGACACAGTTTGAGTAACAAAAGCCTGGGTTTCCCATGTTGACCAGATGAACCTAACCCTGCTGGATAGTAAGGAAAGCAAGACTTCTACCATCGAAGTAGAAGTTTTGCCCTTCTTTCCAGGGTAATGCTTGTTTAAATCAATTACTACACCCGTTCTGAGAATTCCAGAATCAGTGTTTATTTCAGAGTATGTCATTCTCAGTGCCCAACTTCATCAATTCCTGTTAAGCACTTCCATGCTGCAGTCTGATTTCTAACATGTACTGGGGAATAGAGGGAAGGTTCACAACACAGATTCTTATTTTTTTCCTTCAACTACCGATTTTCAAATATATTTAGAAAAACACATAATAGCAAATTCAAAAAATTAAAGTGACAACTGAACTTGTACAGAATAGTCCTTTCCATATACCTGGAAAAAAGCAGAGGTAGAACACTGGTCTGCACAGAGAAAAATTGTGATTAGAGAGCCTGCAGTCAGCCAGAAAAGAGCCACTCTATACTCTCCTACTGAACCTGGTTCCTTACAGCAGCCTACACCTTCCAGCATTTACCTTTATCCCGGCAACACTTTGCAACGCCGCCCACTAAAATTAAGTCAAGAGGAAAGGAAAGGAAGTCAAGCCATTACAATTGCAGTGCAGATTGATGTCAAGATGAGGGCCAAGGTACAAGATTGAGGGTGGAGAAGTCCGGGTGCTGATTGTCACTGAGAGTTCTATTTGTTCAGTATGACAATATGTAAAACCGAATGTTGACACAGCATTAGCAGCTCAGGGCACGGTGGCAAAGCAAGATGACACTGCACATGATCATTATCTTTTCAATGCAAGTTTTCCAAAGAAATGAACATTTGGCTTGGTTATAATGGAAACTATAAAGGCTAAACCTCTGCTCTATTTGCCTCTTCCTTAGCCAAACTGCAGCAATGCTATTTATTCTTCCTGATTTCACTACTCTTGTATATAGCCCAAGAAAAAGTGCCTGGAAGAAACAGCACAGACCAGTGAGCTGGGGCATGAGCCCTCAGCCCCCTCTGGCCCAGGCTTGCTCTGTGTTCTCTGATGGGACTCTTCACCTTCTGTAAAATGGACAAAGTAGGTGAGCTGTATAATGAGAAAAGTTATTTCAGTTAAAGAACTAAAGAATTGTTCTGATGCCTCATAGCTCAGGACAGCCCGTGCATGCAGCTTGTGGCACTGTTGCTGTACGGCTGGAAGGTGCAGGCCAGAAGTCCTCTGCCCCAGAAGGGAACTGGAGACCTGGGCTCCAATTCTTTGGATTCTGGCTTTCTGCTTCTGTAATGTAAGAGGGCTGGAAAGAAATCAAAGACTAAGAATCACTCCTCAAGAGTGGACAAGCAGCTACAATGCAGAAAACTAGCTTTGCAGCCAAGTTTAAAGCAATAGTGCCAACAAAATTATTAACGTGCTTTAGCATGTGAGGAGACACAAGAGCTGTTGCAAACAGGCACCAGGCTAATTGAACTTGCAAACTCTTTAGTTTTACTGTTGCCAAATACCGTACTCCAACTCAGTGAGGTGCTGAGACCCTGTGCTAAGACCCTTCCACCTCCCCTTAGGAAATGCCAGCTTTAAGTGAACACACTAGAACATGCCCAAAATTTCTCATACAGCACTTGAATGGAATAACAGAGACAGCTACAGCCCTTGGCAATTCCTCTCTCACAAGCTTCCCTCTGGACACATATGTGGAAGACATACACATATTGGACATATGCACACAGAATACCATAACTAAGCTCTGCCCGTGCTCTGAGTGAAATGGAAACCATGTGGTCACGTTACTGTGGCAGGGAGCCTGGACTCTCAGCCTTCACTGCTAACTCAGCCCTGGGCAAACGGCAGCTACACGGCTTCCAGCTGGCTGAAAACAGGGCAGAGCGCTCTGCCCTGGCTGCAAAAATACCACAGGCATTCCCTGTGTTACTGACTTAATGCATCTTAAGACATTAGTTTACTTCAGATCAAGAAAACTTGGACACCCTGTGAGAAGCTTGAGCATTGTGAATCAGAGCAAAAGTCTGTTGGTAACACTGGTGTCTCATAGGCCTGTTTTCTTCTTTTTTTAAGTCAGTCAATGTACACATCCTGGGAGTTGACACCACTGTTGTTCCTAAAGGAACACCCGTCCTGCATCGGCCAGCAGCGCCAGGGCTGCAGGGCTGGCTGAAGGCTCAGGCATGGAAAGCTGAAGGCTGTCAAAGGAGATGATACAGTGGACACATGCAGCCACGGCGCTGAGGGTATTTTGCTCACCTCACTGTGCAGCTGGGCAGCAAGACCATCCAAAGAACTAATACTACTTTATTTACAGACATCTTTTATAAAATAGACATGAGGGCACAGCCAGGCTCAGGTTTATTTACAGCATGGTAGGGAACATGGTCCTGGAAACTCATGTTTCCAGGCAGCCCCCAGGCTGGATTTGAGCAACCCGAGTCTGCACTCCCTATAGAATTATCATGTGTTTATGGCTGCATTGGTAGCAGTGGTAGCAGGATGGGTCTTACTTCCACCCGTACCAACTGCTCCGTACCTTCATTTGCCCATTCCAACAGCTGAATGTTAGTGTTGGGTGGGCAGGACAGGCCCATGGCACAATTATGGCTCTGCAATTATTAGTCCATATGGGATCCTCATAGCAGGAAACATCACCTGAGACGCCTGGGTCTTTCCCTTTGTCACAAATGTTGTCACAGAAGTGAGAAATTAATAACTAGGATATTTTTGCAATACTTCTCACGCTAATACCTTTTGAGCCTTGTAGTACAGGCCAATCTTAATGCATCCACATGCTATTCTTTATTCAGTAGTGATCAGACAGAACCTTTGTAAACACAATGTGATCTCCACTGAATTTATCTGAATGTGCTGGCACAGAAAAAGGAAAATCTGGTTCACAATCAATCATTCATTTTCAACAGAGGTAGCTGAGAAATGCCTTCCAGCTGTGTGGTTTATCTACCATGGAAATCTCAATTTCACATATGCAAACCCAAGCAGCAGTGAGCTCAGCTCTTTGAGACAGGAGGTTTGAGGCACTGAAATTAGGAAGCCTACATGGCACGGTTTCTAGAAAAACTGGTTTTGTATCAAAAAGGGGGTTTGTTTGGCTTGGTTGGGTTTTTTTTCTAATTAAGCAGGAGTGAGAAACAAGCAAAAATGGCTGTATCTTAGAGGCCTGTGAGTGGAGTTGCAGATTTATATCAAGAAAAGGATAACCGCTAGTAAAGATCAAGGTACATAAATACTGCAATAACTACAGCTTTTTATAGAAAACACAAAAGTTTCCCTTCTGAACTCCTGACGTTGGTGTGGAAGTTCCCATACTCTGTTGCTGGCTCTTAAGGGCATTCAATTCATCCAAACAAAGTACTGGAAAAGTGAGTAGTACTTCATGACATGGTTTCCACTGGCTGGGACTAGACTTCTATTTTATACGTCAATTAAAAATTACCTATTTAATTATCAAGTTTCCAAACCTATGATATGTAATATATTAAAGTCTTCTTGCAAACTCACTATCTTATCAGTGCACAGAAAACCCAAACCTTTTAAAATTACTGAAGTCTTCTTGCAATAAAGGCTTCTCCCCAGTTTTTCTGGCACTGCTGTAGCCTTAGCTCCCTGGAAAGTGTTAAATTTCAGTGTCATCTTGCACATCAAGTTTCAATCTCAAGAAACTACCATTTCCTGGTATATCTTGATATATATTTTCTGGGGAAATATTCTTGAGTATGTATATCCCAGGGTATGGAATTTATGGAACTGTTATTTGCCAAATATATGTAGAGGATAGTGTAACAGTCTTCTATTATGTCAGCATAACATTTATTAGCTTTTAACAAGAATCTCTTCTAGATGGAACTGTTATTTGCCAAATATATGTAGAGGATAGTGTAACAGTCTTCTATTATGTCAGCATAACATTTATTAGCTTTTAACAAGAATTTCAATAACTTTAAGATAGTACCATGAAGATCTAAGAGAAGAGCAATTAATGTGAATGGCAGCAAACTGGAGTCAAAGATGTAAGTTACAGCAGCATCAAGGCCTATTTATACTGAAAAGCACTGATTGAGTCTGAGTATCCACACTGCAAACAATCTCATGTGCTAACCTATGTCTTGAATAATCTTCAGGAGCTTTGTAAGTCTGTCTTTGAGCACCAGAAGTGAATTTGCCAATTCTGTCACATGTACTGTTTAAGTCAGATTCACCTTCACTATTCATACCCTTGGAAACTTTCACATAAAAATGTGAGCCTCTAATAATGTTCTCCTGACTGTTAATTTACCTTTAGAAAACATCTGAACTTGCTTTGCCACTGATGACCCGACCTAACATTAGATTCTGACATTCACAATTCATGGAAGATGTTAACAGACTGGGGAGACTTCAAAGAAGCCACAAGGAATATTATAGGTTTGGAAAAGCAGCCTTCTAACCAAAGACTCAAGGAACTCAATCTATTTAGTTTAAAAGAAGTGAGAAACTATGTACTCTATAAGTACTTCAATGAGGAACAGAAGTACATGAACAGGAGGCTCTTCAATTTCTAAGCAAAGGATTAAAAGCAATCACTATCTAAACAAAGTCAAAGCTAGACAAACTCACAGTGTTTGATAATTACTTGTCAAGCCGCCAAGGAAAGTAATCATCCATTGGGCACTAATTAAGTATCTTTTACCTGCAATGCTGAAAGGAAGAGTAGATGTTCTTTCACTTCTGAAACATACGGCCTCCTTGAAGTAGAAATTAATTCAGGGAGGTCCAATGGCCTGTCTTACACAGATCAGGTTGGGTGATCCTAAAAGACCTTCCTGCCTTAGAAAGAATCACAATGAATCTTCAGAGTCAAGGAGAAACACAAGTTGCAAGTATCTCTTTTGGTATTTAAATCCAAATGATCTCAGCTTACAGCTTGTGAACAGCTGCTAGCTATTAATGTGTAATTAAATCAAAGGCACAATTAAAAATCTCTTGATATTATCTATCCTTTGTAGATCCTGCCTAAGGCAAAAGACTGTGATGAAGAAAAGTTTCACCAGAGTTTGAGCAAGTTATTGCAGGTCATATTATCATAACACCTTCCATTTTTGCAAGTTAGCTTTTCACTGTGGGTTATGCAATATTGCTAGATAGAGCCAGACAGTTTGTACGATAAGGAAAAGTCTGTAAGGGTCTGGCTTTCTGTGTACGGAGAAGTATGGAAACTTTTCTCTGCCAACATGAAGTCACTTCTTTCAGCAATTCTCTTCAGAAGGCTAGAATAGCTGCATTACTGTGCATATGCCTTTTACTTCTATAGAGAAAAGTAATTCATGCCAGTGAATAATCCAAATACTGTCACAGATCCAAACTCTACTTGTCACGCTTGTGGGCCCTGCAGAGAGACAGTACCATGAGGAGAGGGTGAAGGGTCCTGTGTCTGGCTGTGGTACTGCTGCCCACAGGCCTCTCCTCCTGAGCTGCCAGCCCTGCAGCTCCCCAGGTGCGTTAACATCAGCAGCACCTGAGACTGACAAAACATGGAGGGGCAATAAAGTGTCTCTATGTGAGATTTCTGTTGGCATTTGGCCCTTTTCTATCTAATGGCACACCGGAAAGATGAAATTAAGTTTTAAAAAAAAACCTCTTAAAAATACAGAAAATATGTCTTTTCCAAATTTTGGGTGAAGGCTAAAACAGGGGAGTTTTTATATTAATTGCATAGTTAAGACTTGACAAATGTGTGTCTCTGTTAATTTACACAGGTCCCGATGGAGAGAAGGCCTGGCCAAAGAAATACCCATTTTGCGGAGGAGTTTTCCAATCGCCAATAGATTTCCACAAAGATATTCTCCAGTATGATTCTAATCTCTTGCCTTTAGAATTCATAGGCTATAACGTGCCCTCCACTGACCACTTCACATTGATCAATAATGGTCATTCAGGTAAGGGAGCTCAATGACAGCAAGGGATTGCAAAGAAAAGAGTTGCTGGAGCTCGTGATTTTTTATTTAATGGGTGAACTATTTCAATTAGCAGATGAAATTAAGCCATTATGATGAAGCCTTCACATCAGCATACCTACATCTAGGGAACAGGCTAGGGAAACTTGGGAATATACTAAGTGCAAATAGATTTGCAGTAAGCCAAATTGCCTGTGGTTTTTAAATGAACTCTAAGCATGTCAAAATTAATTCCCGAGCTTTTCTTATTACTTTGGTTGGATTGCTCTGAAACAGAAACAAACTTGGTGATTCTGTTAAAAAGAGATAAACTGATAAAATATGTGTCTCTGGCATTCCAGTCTAATCAAAGCAACTCAGCTGAATTACATGAGGGAGGGAGGGAGGAAGGAAAGAAAAAACCAAAAACCTAGGAGGACCATTCTATTCTTATGGCTTGAGATAGAAACCATTTTGTGTAAGATAAGACAGGTAGATAAAAAGACACAAAAATAATTAGAAATAGCATACGAACATGCTCTCCAGTGTAGTATAAATCAAAGTGTCAGTACATTAGGTAAAAGCAGAGAAGCTGCAGTCTCATAAAGGTCTACTATATTGACACAATATACTATCCCAGTAAGCTAGTCCCACCATTTTTTGTTCCTTCCTGAAACATTTGAAGATATAGAAATAAGAACAGTTACAAAACCCCTCTTCTTTGTATCCTACTCTACTGCATAAGCAGCAAAAGAACCTGTACTATAAAACGGTCTCTGGCATGCTTGGTTAAAAGACGCCCAACATGCAAACAGCTTTTTTCCTCACTCTTTCAGTGGGGTAAACCTGCTCTGTAGAACATCATAAACCCATTCTTCAGTAAGGGCATGGTTCCCGGCTTTTCTTTTGATCAATTTCTCCATCAAAACCAGGTTGCTTTAGATTAGGAATGGCTGGAACACCCTTTTCTTGTGAACCTTCTTTTCCTAAGAGCCTTTTTTGGTCCTGAGTGAAAGATTGTGCTGTCACGCGTGAATGTATTAGGCTGATGTAAATGACAGGCAACAGGCAGAGAAGGAAACATTGTTATTGTGGACTTTAACAGTGCCATAGAGCAGGTGGAGACAGAAGAACAACACTGAGATCCTGTCCTTTACATAATAGTCACACAGGTAAAAGCAAACTACTCGTAGCGCCTACGGGATTAACATTGTCAGATCTTGACCCTTAAACAAGAAGTTAATCTGCTTCGTAATGAAAGCCAAGACAAAATACACAGTCCCTCTCATTAAAAACAGGAACTCACTTCTAAAGTCAGAGCCCTCCTAGAAAGCAGGGGACATGTGACCCACTCGAGAAACCTCACTGAGATACAAATCCTAACGCTCCAAGTAATGAAAAATGAGCCTCTGTTAGAGTGATCATTCCACCATCTGCTGCTATCTTCTCTTATGGCTAGAGAGGAAATAAGCAGGATGCTTAGTATTTTGGTACAAGTCATTCCTACATATAATTAATGTGCTTCACCGGCCAGCTAATCCAGATGCAATTACCTACTTCAGCTAGAATGAAAACAGCAGAGCTCAAAAACAACTTTTTTAGCACTCGCATAAAAATACATAGGTTTGTTCCTTCATTAAGGTTTTAAGCCTTGTTTCCCTTGCAAAACATGTCTGGGACATGCCAGAAACAAACTGCATTAATACTGGAAACTAATAAAAATAAATTTCAAAGAAATTGATCTGTACTTTACATAAACTGTTGCTACATGAAGTACCAAACTTCTCCAGTGAACAACTCAGATTCTGCTGTGTTGAGAATTACTACTAAAATTTCTACACAAAAAAAAACCCAACCCAGGCTGTCTTCCACGCCGGAGAGCATTAGTGAGCAGAAGGGAAGGCAATGCATCCAAAGGCCTCCCTGCAGCATGTCAAGAGAGGAAATGCTAGTTCTTAAGGCCTGCGATTATCGTGCTGCTTGACATCAATGCTCTGGGGGGAGCAGGAAGTTTATTTGGTTTTGCCATATGCTCCTAAAAGATTAAGAGGCAGAGGAGTTCAATATAACAAGAGTTTAAAAATACCATGAGAAATATTAATTTATTAACCATTATAAGGGGACTGAAAGAAGGCACATGAATCTAAGTTTTGCTTTGACACGTCAATAACTCTCTCCGATAAGACTGAGATAATTTTGCATTCAGGGAGAAAAAAGATTACCATTAGTATCAATTCTCACATTCAGTTCCTTTAGTTTAAAAAAATAGAAAAAGAGTACATTCTAAATTCTCCTGAATTCCCTATGAAGGGTAAATGTCAACTGAAGTGTGTATCTCCTACCACAGACTGAGATAGATTTGAGTTAAGAATCTGCTTTGTTCACGCTCGATACATAATACACTTAGACACAGTATTTTTATTTGCCCTGTGCTTGAAAGCTGTGGTATCATTTAATCCCATCTGGTTTTGGTCTGCTCACAGTGAAAATGTATCTGTCGCCTACTATGTACATCAGAAACCTCCCATTTGAATACACAGCATCTCAACTTCACCTGCACTGGGGAAACAGAAACAAGTCAGAAGGCTCCGAGCACACAGTCAGTGGGAAGCATTTTGCAGCAGAGGTAAGACAAGCTCAGATCAGGGAAAGAAACAAAGAAGGTTGGGAAGGTCCCACAGATCTCCAAGGTGGGATCTTTATCTTGCGTATATGACTCTAAAAGGCTGCAAGGTTGTAATCCAAGGGTTTATGATCTGGTTATATACTAAGAAAAAAATGCATTGTGCACTGGATAAAGGATGGACTCTGATGTACTGCCGCAAGTCAGAGAGAATTTAGGGGGCACTGGGTCACTTGAGTAATTGCAAGCAAATTGCTACATATTTGACACCTTGATTCTTCTCTGTAAACCAGGTATACCTTTTAGCTGTACGACATTGCTTCTCTGTCTGCCTTCACTCACCTCCTTCTATCCAGTGAAGAACTATTCGTTATCTTTTCTAATCCTATATTATGGATTTGGGAATAGATTTTGAAAAGCAGTAACAATCGGATATTTACCCCCAAATGATTACAAGATAAATCTGTCAGAATAATTTGCTTGCATAACAGCACCTTAGAAATCTGTTTCTTCTCTAGTTACATTTAACACTGATTTTGCATTCTAAGCATCGGAGAGCCCCAAGAGTGCTAAAGTGTTAGTTTTTCATAAAAATTTACTACTCCTACAGTCAGGATGACTTGAAGCTTAAGTGATTGATTCTCTTCCCCCCAACTCCCCCGTTATGTAGAGGGGGGGTAATTCTGCTACAGCGTGGCTGGGAGTGGGAGTCCTGGACCTTTTGCTTTTCTCTAAAAAGATCTTACCACTACACCCAGAAATCACTGAAGGATCCCATTGTATTGTCTTAGCCCGAGGTTACCACACTGCTCCTTTTTAGCTGTGAAGCAGAAATGTCAGTATGCCCCAGACATTACCGTAACATAGTATCTCATTCTTTGTAGCTGCATATTGTACATTACAACTCTGAGAAATATCCAGATGTAACAGCAGCAATGGACAAATCTGACGGACTGGCGGTTTTGGCTATTCTTCTTGAGGTAGGATGCTGGACCCTCTTTTTTTTGTTTAGAATATGCTTTCAATCACTAAGTCACCGGAGACATTTAACATACAAAATTACCTAGATTATTCAGTGATGGTGTGGCTGAATAAAGGTTCTTCCTTTTCTCTTTCATGAAAAAGGGTCAGATTCCAGCAGCACATAGCTCAACAGGAACAAATTTTAAGAAAAGAGGAATTCTGAATATTTCCTTGTGATTTTCAGCAAATTCACTTGAGCTATGTAAAATCCATTTTTGCATTCATTTACAAACTAAGTATTAGTAGAGTTTATCAAACAGCAGACAACAGTGAATTTCAAGGTCAGTCAAAACTGCCTATTGTGGCATGAAGCAGTTTTAACACAGCAGAGAGGCAGAGGCAGTCACAGCCCTGGCTTTGGCCACTGTAATTAGGATTTGACCACAGTCTTCAGGTCGCAAACTTCCCAGATTCTTTGAATCACAGCTTACAGTAAACAAGTACATTCAGTGCCTTTTTAAGATGACAGAAGGACAGCTTTCCAATTTTCCCCTCTAAAGCCCCACATACAAGCAATTAAAGATAATGACAATCTGAAAGAAAAATTTTTAGAAGCTTATACATATATAATTCTCCTTTTTCTTGAAGATTAAACTCTTCAATAAAATACCTATAAAGATGATTTTAAAATGTGAGGATTTTCCGCAGCTTAAAAAGAAACTGAAAACACTCAGATTTTCACATTTCAAAAAAGTGAATATGTTCTAGTTAGCAAACAAAGGTCTAATTCTCATTAGTATTATCCAAGCTCACTTCCTAGCAGCTCTAAGACTTTGACAATAATTTTGTGTTAAATTTAAGTTCATTTGGAAGTTGCAGCTGTGAAAAGTGTCAGAGTATTGTATCTTATGCTAGGAAATCATACTGGGATTCTGGTTATTTCTAAGCAATGGTGTTTAAAAATCAAATAAGAGAACAATGAAGATTAGGTCTTTGAAAAAGTTTCAGACAGCTGGTGGCTATTACAGTTGATCTAAGGCTACCAGTTTACTACGTTGTCTGGTTGTCAGAGGAGTTGCTAAGCACCAACTCTAAAGAATTCATAAAAAAGGCATTGATTATTAGACTGAAAAGCTGCTGGTAGCAGTTGAAAAACATGGTCTTGTTTGATAGTTGAGTTATAGCCCTTGCCAGCCGCCCTGCGGTACCCAATAGTGTCATTCTTTATCTTCCTGGACTGTGAGGAGCAGCAGACTGAAAAATATTTGTGGGTGGAAAAATGTGGCTTTGAGCAGAAACCAGTAGATGATGTGAGAAGCCTGTCAGTTGAGAACTTATGCCTGCAATGTTCCCAGAAGAAATGGTTTCTCTTCATTTGCACAGCATGCTCAACAGGCAAGGGCAATAGGGCCTTTCAAGTGCACACAAGAGGTCTACACTGCAGTTGTTAAGACAGCATTATGGCAAAGCAGCTCTAATGGCTCTGGAGCAAATAAGAGCATTACTGGGGTTCCAAGAACAGTCTTAATGTTTTGAGTAAAAAGAATACTTACACCATTCTATTATATGAATATCTGGACAGTGGGGATGCCTTATGACAGAGGCTGTCATACACTTCTGTCTGCTGTGTGCAGAAGTAAAGACTCATATTCAGAAGACGGTGATTTGCACAGCTGTTAATAACCTCCTCATTACAGATTGGACCCTTCAACCCATTCTACGAAAAGATCTTCAGGCACTTCCGGAATGTGAAATACAAGGGTGAGTGGCCGTGAGCCTGCAATTGGATTGAGAATGGCTAAGAGTCACACTGAGAGGGATTGAACTCCTTGAAGAAATAGTCCAGAAAACCCAGGCAAACCTGTCACAAACTGTGAAAGACTTATAAATGCAGTGCCTTTCTATGAAGAGCGTATGGCTGGCATGCACCAAATGTTTTTGACTGGGCCTTATTTCTTGCACATGATGTTTTTTCGTTAATATGGCCACAGTTTATCTTACAGAATTCTGATTTAGTATCTAAAACAAGATTCCTTACTAAACTGACATAATATTTGTTAAAATGTATTTGTTTTTTCCTAGTGATATGACTAAATGCCTCCTACTTAATGAAAAGCAAATTCACTTCACTGGTACACTACCTGTGTAGTAATGATGCAGCATTTAACACGAATCCCCTATTTTAGATCAGATGGTCCAAGTCCCTGGTTTCAATGTTCGAGAACTGCTTCCTGACAGACTGGATGAGTATTATCGCTATGAAGGATCCTTGACAACTCCTCCTTGCTACCCTAGTGTTCTCTGGACAGTTTTCCGACACCCCGTTAAAATTTCACAAGAGCAGGCAAGTTTCAATACAGCATATGTTTTCTGATTGGTGTCTGCTTAAGAACAGTAAACACATATTCTCATTTCCTGGATTTCTCTTGCATTCCTGTACAATTGAAAGATGATCATTGTTAAAATCCTCTAAGTGGGAAGAATTTCAAAGAACTGACATGAATCAATATCCTATTCCATTTGTGGTTAGCACATTTTCAGAATCAGAATAAATAAAGGACAGACACCTGCATAGCCATTAGTATAGTATCAGCTTGAAAAGTCACCATCAGTTGAGATTAATTTCTATTTTCACTATGTACTTACTCCCCGCTTTGAGTCTTTCCATGAGTCACTTCAAGATAATTTTTGTTCAGGATTCATGTCTGAACCCTGTTCACTATACTTTGATCCTATGGTAGGTTAGGTAGAGGTTAAGTTTCTAAAAAGCACATGATGTGTTATTTGTCAATCTTGAATCCCCTGGCTTTTCTCCAATTTATGTTTTTTGTGCTCACCTAATTAACTTTTTTTGTTCTTATGTGGCCACTTACATAGCCTATAAACTCCCAATCACTATCTTCTGATTCACCTAATTATAAAAACAGGAGAAAAACATTATTATCAAAATCTCTGCTTAAATTACTGCACGCTCCTTGTTATGAAAGTCCATTCTTAATTTTGTCCACTCTGCCAGATCACGTTTTTACCAAAGTAGAGAGTTCTTTCATAAAATAGCTTTTAGTACTGCTTAGGAGATTCGTGCTATGGAGAACATGCTGCAAAGGGTCACTATCTTTCCTTCCATCCAGTCTTCCTGGCGGATGGATCCTCACTAAGCAAGATTAATTTTATGAGGATGCAAACAAAATACAGGTATGGGTTTGGAGATGCCACACTGTTTACACATTATTCTGTATTTGGCTCACAGCAGTGTAAGACTTAAGTATTACTTCATTACTTAACTCTTCCCTTTGACTTAAAACACACTCTCAGTGATCCTACACTGGGGTTGCTTTTTCTGTATTCTGGGAGCTGAACAGGCTGCTTCCCTCTACAGTTATTGGCACTGGAAACAGCCATGTACTGCACAGAGAGTGATGACCCAGAACCACTGGAAATGGTCGACAACTTCCGAAATGTTCAGGAATTTCATGAAAGGCTGGTTTTTATCTCCTTCCGTGAAGGTAAGCTGTATGAATACTTCTATGCAAAGAAACAGTGCACAGTGATTTGTGTAAACTTGAAAGTCCTGTTGTACTTTACCACTACAAAAATACAAAAATCTCATTTTCCCATAGTTCACTTTGTTCCATTTCCTTCTCTTACCTCATGATTGCACGGGCAACTGTCCAAGAATAAGGTACTCATGAAGAGTACATAAGAAGGTTATTTTCCACAATGAGTATCAGGCAAGCCCTGCAACCCTTCTGATCAAAGGCAAGGAGATAAGAGAAGGAAGACATGCTTGGCCTTGTCATGCTTAGCAGAAATATTTGCTGTCACTCCAAACACTAAACAGTTCTCTGCGGCTGAGCTGTTTCAGTCAGCGTAAGTGCTCAAGCTGGCCTGGTCTCACCAGTGACATTTGCTGGTGTCAGCAATATCAGGATTGGTTTTATGCTGACCACACATTTAAAGGGAATCATAACTTTGCCTTTTAGTGAGACTGTTTTGGGGAAACTACATAGAATCAGAAGAGGTTCTTGAGGAATTCAAACTTGACAAATAGAAATAATTCATAACACTGGATTGTATTATCCAGGGTTACAAATGAAAAAAATCACGATCTTATGAGGAAGAACTGATTTGAAAGCTTATTTACACAGTGTTACACAATGACAATGCATAGGTTAGGAGGGAGGAAGGAGGTTGCACAAAAACCTGCATATGTGGTGAGAAGCTGAGCTGTGCCATACAGTAAGGCATTCACATATATTGTTTATGCTAAATATATTGTTCCACTTTCTGTGTTGTCTTGCAAAAAAATACTTTCAAGCAGTTGTAAAGCTGGCACATACACTGAAGCGATGTGAAATACTATAGCCACTATACTATTTGAAAGTGAGAGTAAAAGATTTTTGAAAGAAAAAGTAGACTTCACAAAAAAGACTGGTCAAGCAGTAAACTTTTAAAACAATAAAACATGTTAGCACATGACTTGAAATTTGCCTGCTAGTCTCTTCACTGTGTAGATGAAAGAATGGAAAACAGGAGTTGTCTGTATTGGGAAATTTCACACAATAGCCACTGCAGGGAACTGCAGGCAAACTGCAGTAGCTGTTCCTGCCATTCCCCTCTGCAGACACTCCCTTTCATAGTATATCTTTTCTAATACAAAGCTATAAAGAAGGAAAGTGAAAATTAGAGATCAGCCAAAACAAATCCCAGACAAAACATTTCTCTGAAATCAGAGACGATTTAGAATTGTCATCAAAAGTTGGCTGGTCTCTTTGTCACATTAGCTGCATCAAAACTTACAACTGGAGCAGTGTGGAGCATCAGCAGCATTTGGCCCTTATTTGAAGGAAATCTCCATCTTTGAGATAAAACCCTGAGACAATTTCAGAAGTCATTCCGTGGCTGGGGACCATATCAGTTCTCATGGAAACATTGTAAAATCTTTCTAAGGCTTCCCATAAGAGGAACATAATTCTACCATGAAGTTTCTTTTGAGTGCCTTCTCTGGAATTATTGCACATAACTTAGTAATTATTTAAATAAGTATGTTGATGCTATTGTCCATGCTACTTAAGCACATTTCTTTCATTGAGTTCTAATGTTTTAGACCTTCATTTCTCTCTATTTTTACTGAAGTAAAAATTTTTAACTGTTCTGAGCTGACTGACTATATGGCTTGAACCACAGGAAGCCATAACTTCCTACTCTCCAGCTCTGCTTCATATCTCTATGTTTCATAATCTCCAGAGCTCCAGTGACAATGCAGCAAAAGCCTCCCTATCAATTTATCAGCTAAGAAAACTGATTTGTTTGTATACTGTTGGTAACAAGTGGAAACCTTTTTTATTGACTGCAATATGAGCAGTCAGGTTATTTCTGTGACTATATATAACTCCCAAACAGGGCATACACAAGTCACACTTGGGATTTTGCTGGTTGTTTTGTTCCTTGATTTCTCATTGTATACCGTATAAAGCCATAGTCATAATATTCTATTCTATACTCATGCCTCTTATCAGGTCCCTATGCCACCACTTGCAGATTATAATGGATGGTGAACCATGCCTCAATTTAATCTCATTTTAAAATGAGTACTTTTCTTGTCACTAGATTTACTAGATCATCAACAATCTTTATGAGCCTCATGATTAATATACAAACTGGTATTAGTTGCACAAACAATATTTTGAGTAAACTAAAAGACGGCTAAAGAGTGAAAAGAGGAATGAACCAGAGTATGTCAGTCCTTTTTCTGCTTTTGTGGCCAACTAGAAATATCCCTGTCCTCTGTGACATTCTTTTATGACCAGAAAGAGGGTTAAAACTTTCTTCCCAAACGTCCAATCTCAAACACTGGCTACCAGCTAGAGAACTAACTGGGTCCAGAATGGCTGTTTCCGTAATCCCCTTCAAATCTCTGCTCAAGTCAGATTATGTACAATGATTTTAAACAGCAGAATCAGGATTTGCAATACAGCTGCCAAGTGTCTGAGACTGTAAGGCTTCCTCTGTGGGGTCTTTCTTAAATCCATGCACAAACCATCCACTATAGCAATGTCACTGCAGAAACACTTACTGAAGTAACATAAATTCTGGAGTAAGCAGCTACCTCACATTTAAGACCAGTTCACCGTGGACTCCTAGAGATCCATCTTTTACTTTTTCTACCCTCTCAATTCGTGCAGATTCAATACCTGGTAGTCTTGGCAAGGGTATATTGCTGATTGCTAACCGCATCTATGATTTTCTGAATCAGACTGGTCAGCCAGAAAGGGGAAATGCAGTTTTCCATCTGTTTCTTAAGCTGACCTTTCAGCACTTGACTACCTTCTTACTGTAAATCACACTCAATGCTTAAAAATAAAAGGTAGAGAGTTACAATCCATGGTCCCAGTAACTGAAAATCAGATACTATGCTTTTCATCCAGGAATCTCTAAACACTTCACAGAAATAGTGTAAGCATTATTATTTCCATCTATGGGGGAAAATTTGACCCAGATGTGACTTTCTCAAAATTGTTGCTGTGAACCAGTGCCAAACCCAAGAATAACATTTGGCTCTCCCTCTATTAAGCCACATTATTTGGCTCCCACGCAGAGGTGACACCAGCTATAAAAGCATTTTCAATGTATCTTTAAAGTTGGCATGATTTACCAGAGTTGAATTGTATGGGTTATTGCCCATCCTGCTGTTCTCACCCAAGAACTCGTCTCTATGGCTACAAAAGGCATTGCTGAGTGCTACTTTAACAGAAACCCCATTCAGTCTAAGTACATTTAATTACAAAAGCTCATTGACTCCATCAGTGAACCATAGAAAAATGTTCTACCCATTTCAAAAAAGGTATTCATCAATCACCCCTGTAATCTCACATTCCACTTACTACGGTCACAAAGGCTCCCTCACAGGTGCAGCCCCTCACCTCAAAGTAAAAAAGAAAAGGTACAATTAACGTGCACCTGGTTGCTGGCTGCAAGTGCCCAGCCTGATGCAGCCAGCTGTGCCACAGGTAGGATCAGGGCATGTTTGTTAAGAAGGGAAGGAGAGGCCGTACACAGAATCATGGCTTGGGACAGGCAACGATAGAAATTTGTGAAAGAAATCCTGTTGTGCACACAGTAAGCCCCTATAAAGCAGGTTTTCAGATTAATTTTTCTGCCCTTTCAATGACAAGGGCTTCCATCTTCACCCGAGCACAGATGCCACAAGATGGGGCCGTTGAGCTGTGTGTTGTATCAAAAATGCAAACTGTTCCATCATCCACATTTTGATGCCAATAATTAAAATGCAATGTCATACTCACTATTAACAAGTACTACATTTCAAAATGTCTCTAATCTTAACGGATTATTCAGCAAAACTCAAACATGTCTATAATGTATTTTGCCTGTCAGCAATCTATTCCAATGAAATCAGTTTCACATATACACAGCTGAAATTTATTACAGTGTTCAAACCTTCCTCTGCCCACAAGTTAAATGAGAACTGGTGTCTAGTTTTGATTATAGCACCGTGCTGAAATACTGTCTAACTAAATTTTGCAAGAATGTCTTTTCATCAAACAGAAATGCCCCCTACCCTTCCTCTTCAAACTATAAACTGTTTCTACAATTATCTATTTGGTTTTATACTTTTTTGTCCATTTGACACACCTATTTTACTATAAAAAAACTCTCCTTTTTTGAAATACAGTTTTTCTTCAACTCCATGGATTGCAAGTTTCTTCTAATCAGTTGGACT
This sequence comes from Calidris pugnax, assembly GCF_001431845.1. Taxonomy (NCBI): domain Eukaryota; kingdom Metazoa; phylum Chordata; class Aves; order Charadriiformes; family Scolopacidae; genus Calidris; species Calidris pugnax. The sequence goes on from NW_015090862.1 coordinate 2,021,423, forward strand.
TAAAATTAATAGAGAATCTAATGTGTTAAATGGGATTAGGTTAAACTCCACCTTGTAGACTTGTTTTCTCAACAGCTGATTTAATAAAAGAAAATATTTAGATGGAACACATGAAACCTGTCAGTTTCACTCCCAAAGGTTCTGATCTTGCTTAGAAATAATTTCATTTCATAAAATATAAAAAACAATGTGTAAATGAATTCTGAAAATGCAGTTAAATAAAGAGTGCTCACCTTCAGGATCTTTGGGAAGTCCAAAATAAATAAAAAAAAAACTTTCATTGACAAATTATATATGAAGGTCATTATCAAAGACGGCATTATAATGGTAATTCTTAACGTCTCAATGCAAACATGAGATCACTCAGTTCTTCATACTAATATCCCGAATTCATTCTTACCTTCTTAGATGCCTTTAAGCAACGTTCTCAACAACAAAGCATGTCACTCTTCAGCTGTCCACATTCAACAGTGTTCTGCCTCGAAAAAACAAAAGGCATCAAATTTTAACATCTTAGTTGCCTGGGTTTAATTCTCCAGTTTTGCTTACACTCTCTTATACATTATAGCATTGAAATCCAAAGACTGATCTGCTGTGCCTGTGCCTGCATGTTGGCTTTGCGACTTCAGTGGGTGTCTAAATGCACAGATTGTGAACTGTGGATCCAGTTGTGGGATTAGGACCTTCCAGTAGACATCTATGCAAAGTTATCCATTCCATAATTGGAAAGTGGTATGAGCAGGCTGTAGGAAAGTTGCAGATGCAGAATGCAAATGTTATGACGGATTAGAGACTAACCTTCTCCTCTCAAGTAAATTGAATTCACTGTTTCATATGCTTTCCTTCTTTTCCTAGGTTTTGTTGTTTCTGTTGTGACAGGCTGCATTCTGGGAGTTCTCATCATTCTTGCAGTAGCCTTCTGGCTACTGAAGAGGAAAAGGTAAGATGTCCGGCGGTCACATCACAGGCAAAGAAGTCAAACCAAATTTTCCTTCTCACACAAAGAAGAGCTTGTTTGTCTGAAACCTTGTACATTTTTTATAGTGGTGATGTTTGATCTTTTATAAGATACAATCTCTTCCTACAAGCTTTGATCTGTTTTTATCACTATAGATATTATTTCTCCTATATCATGTACTCTAAAGTAATTCTATTTTACTGACAGCAAAATATGTTTATATGGCTACTCGCTGCAACCTTTGTGCCACAGGGGCCACCATTCTGCCATTGTAGGAATGGTTGGTTTTGGTGACAAGCAACCATATAAGGCTGTTTTTCCACAAAGTAATAATTACTGGAACAGTGCTCATGTAAACCCCTTAAAAGATACACGGACAGGAAATAGGGAATTGTATGTGAGTACCAGGGAGAACACAAAACCAGTTTCCACTCTCTGTACAGACTGCTCCCCCAAGCCGTTAGGAAATGAGAGTCCCTTTCCAAGAGGTGGACAAGCAGGCTGCGTCAGTAAGAGACTCACCCAGTTTTTATGTTTCTCAATTGCCATTTTTTCTTATTCTTTTTGCTAGCACTGCTTCTCGAATTCTTTCATTTCTTCCTAGAATAGTAATTAAAACAAAAGGGGAACAGAGTTTTAGAAAAAAACTCTCCCAAAGGTCACATCATTTAAGGGGAAGAAATCTGTACTGACAAGAGATCATTTAGCCAGACTGTTTGCCACCAACGCCAAATTTTTGAAAAAAGACTAAAATTACAAACCTTTCTACAGCCTGACTCCTTTGCAACCAGCATTGATTCTGCCACACAGAATGTCTTCTCCTGAAATATTTCTAACAATAAGCTACTGTGACATTTGCACTGGTACAGAGAAAAATAATCTCATGCACGCATAATGGGCCATTTTCAGTAACCAGTGGTGCTTTTTCTTCATTGGAATTACAATTATTTAATACATTTGTTTTATTTTAGCTGCAAAAAGGGAGGTGAAGACAACAGAGGAGTCATCTACAAGCCAGGCACGTACAAGGAGGACAAAGACATCTCCAAACTTTGATGCCCTGCTCTGCCACAACAGCCCCTTTTCATTCATTGCACTGATTTATTTTGCATTGGTGGAACACATCTCTTGTTCTTGGCTAATGATAAGAGTGTTCTGAAAACATACAAGCCAAAAGTTTTCTGTAGCCCTTGTTCTCTTGTTTTCCAGGGAGATATGATCAGTGAATACTCCTGAGCTAAATTCCTCACCACATTCTTTTTATGTTTGCTGCTTACTGAGTCTGGGTCTTTTAATTGATTTTACAGTTAATCCTAAACTCCAATTTTATGGTTTGTTTAGCACAGATTTTCCCACAGGTATTCAAATCTGAAGACACTCATTAAGCTACAAGCACTCTCCCCTGCTAAATCAAGGTATTGGGTTTAGCACCATGAATATAAACAAGGCAAAGAGCAATGTGTATTTGAGATCAGAATTTGAACTGAATTTGAACTAGGTTGTCCAGCGGACACAGTTTTTAAAATCACAGCAAATGATGCCAGTAGATGCACCAGAGGCTTTTAACAGAAATATTAGAGGAAAAGACAAGTGTAAATGCAATGAAAGCCACATGGATTGTTAAAAGGGTTCAAGCCCAGGAACTCAGTGCTGAAAAAACACTACTGCCAGAGGAACAGCTCACTGTCCAGTTATTACACAGCCTCACAAATCTGTTATGGAGGTCAGCCTCTGTCTGTCAATGGAATTAGAGAAGCGTCTTGTCTTACTATCCTGCTCTTATTTATAGTGTGTGTATGAATGATGTGGAGATACTGTAGCTGCTGCTGCTTTTAAGCAGACTTGCCATTTTATCATGAAATCTTGATTGATTTTACAGTAGATATTACAACTGCAAGTATACAATAGATGGTTTCACTGATTTAGTTCTCTGAATTTAGCGATTTAATTATTAGAAAGCAATCAAAATTATTTTTTCCAATCTCATAAACTAGATACTTTTGAGTCTTATTATGCATTTTTGAAAGCAAGAAGCATAAACCCCTGTTTCCACTGAAGACAACATGAAAATGTCACTGACTTCAGGAAGAACAGCATTTAGCCACCCTAGCCCCAGCTGTATACAGAACTCCTCTTGAATTTGACATCTAAAGCGAGGGTCTGAAATGCTTGTACTGCAGTAACTGAACTTTACAACTGAACAATCTGAACTTTATACTTCAATCCATTTTACATTCAGTAACACCACCACCACACTTGTGATTTTAAATAAATAAATTCTTATTGTATGTGTTTTCCCCTTTTAAGACGGCAGATACATACTTATGTTTTAGATTCTTATGCTTCCACCTCCAAGAAAATTGTTTGATGCCAAAAGCAAGCTTTTGAGTGAAAGAAGAAATAACTTATCAACACTTATTTGAAATTTAGGAGCATAAACTTACAACTAAGTACACTGCATTTGCCAGCATTTTTATCTCTCATAAACAAGCACATAAAGATCATTTTGTTGAAACGTTTGAAGTTATTTAAACAGCAGCATTTGTGTGCTACTGGGAACATTACTTACTCTTTGAATACAGGTGTTTAGAGACACCTGTATGGTTTCTCATATTTCTTCTAGAAGAGTAACATTTTAATTAGTATTTTAATCTTCAGCTGAGCTGATTCAAAACATCGATCAATTACTCTCTTTTGCACACAACATCCTCGGCATCTGTAAAAAGCAGCATAAAAACCTCAGTCAAGAACCATACACTTACTGTGAGGAAAAGTCTCATGTTACATATTACACATTAGGCAAAAAATACCTACTTCAGAACTATTTCTTAAGCAAAAGAACAAACTGAAGAGGCATTCACGCAAACAATATTCCCGCTCCTCCCACTTGTAACACTAATTGCATGGTGTCCTCCTATGAAATCCATGCTGCCTTTGAAAACACAAGCACATGGGAATTTTCATTTTTCGTTAATATTGTATTACCAGTTTGCACTGCCAGTGGTCTCTAAGCTGAAAGAATCTAAACCCATATGTTTTCTGGGCTCTTCAGCCACTATCATCTCTACTGAAGTATCACATTATTTTAATACTTTCCAGAACATTTCTTTCATCATTCTTACATGCACAACATTTCAGATGTCTAGAGAAATCAAGCTTGATCAGAAAGACAGATGTAGTGAACACACTACCATATTAAATTAAAACAATTTACAAAAATTACAATTCACTCCTTTTTAAATGGAATGACCCATTTTTGAGGCTCCGATACCAGAAATGAAGCCTAAATACCTTAAGCCAGAAAAGAAGTGAAAGAGTTAGATGCCAGAAGGGGTGTAAAGCTCTCCTTCCATTTCCCTGTGAAGGAATTCCCTTGTGTTACAATGCACCCATAACATGACTAGATAATCTCAAATCCAAACTCAAGAGTATTCACTTCCTGTAAGCAAATATGAATATCCTCACAGAGGTGCTTTACTGACTGCCTTACTTCCTGGTTAGCTCAAGAATTTCTCCTCTCAGGAAGAGGTTATCAAAATAGCAGCTACCAGGTTTTCTTTTTTTTTTTCTTCAGAAAGGAGAACTTAGCATTTCAGGACATCCTATCATAGTTTATATAACAAAGGTTGAAATCAAATTGGTCCAACTTTGTCCAAACTGGCTAAAAGGTGTGTATGGTGGGATCATGACAAATAACTTATTTTTAAATGAACAGTGTACAACACATCTCGCACAACTAAGTGCATTTCAAAATTTGCTCAGGAAGCATTGAGTCACAAGAAGTTCTGCATGTATCATATCTAATGTACAAAAGCAACCCCCAAAGAATTACTTTTAATATATACACCTAAAAGTTAATGGCCAGTAAAAGCAAATTTTAACTTCTGAAAAATTGTATTAAATAGAGAAGCTTAAAAAAAAAAAAAAGGCTTCTTGACTTCAGCTACAAAAGTGAAAGAAAATGGAGCTTGTTTGCTATTGCCAAGCTTACGGTGTTCAAGTAAAATTTTAATTTCATTAATTCTGTAGCAAGATCAATACATTAATTCTCATCTAAGTTTAAGACCTAGCCCTCAACTTTAAATCTGTTATCTGTAGTTAAACATATACATTTAATATTGAATCATTTGTCTTATTGTTGCAGAAAGCTGCAGCTGAACTCTTAAGTCCTCAGATGTAGGGTATCCATGAGGAGGTCTGAATTCTGCATCTCAAACAGCTGCCTGACCAAAAAACAAACTATGAAGTAAACAAATATTTTTTTCCTCCCCTAGAAGGTATCAGTTGCTCTAAATGCATAGAGACATTATAGAGGATATTGGACACTATCTGAGATGCTGATGAGCTAAAAGGAAGTCACTGTCCCTGCATAACAAGCAGCATTTCAGAGTCTGCAGGGAGCACCTGCAGTGAGGAAAGTCGAAGACCCCAGGAGGATCAGGGTAACAAAGGACAGTACTTTGGTACCTTCATAGTGAGGATGCAGGGAAGTCTGCAAAAATAAAAATACAGATAGTTCAAGCAAGTAGCATCCGTTTGTACCTCTGCTCATTTTATAGTGGTCTGGTAATCTGCCCCACTTTCCACTTCTCTAACAGTTGAGACTTTAAAGAAATGAAACTGATTGGTGAACTAACGAGACCCGATGCCATCAGGAGGCTCAGAACAATCATCACCACTGCCAACCATTGCTTTTTTATTATTTTCGAGTAATCAGATTTTCTGAAATCCTAAAAGGAAACTGCAAAATAGTTATTCTTACACATGGAGCGTATTTTGAAAAATCAGTTTGTGACTTAATTATGGTGTGGGGTTTTTTAATCACAAATACAGGTTGGGACATAAAAATTCAAAAAGACACTGTGGGGGGGGTATTATTACCTTGCAAGGAATATTTAAATCTTATTAACACCTTCAATTAATTTTATTTTCCTTGGTTTCCTTCTACTTAAACAAAGTCAAAGATCTTCCTTCATCACTAGAAAACGTAAACTGGAGCTTAACCTACCCCACAGACCTCTTCAAAAGAAGGCAATATTTATATGTTCTACATTTCAAACATGCCAGATAATCAGGAACATTACAGAAAAGTAAACTCCGACACCCTTTTCAGTTTTGGCTGCCTATTCAGTAAGTAAATGTTTGCAGACAGATTTCAAATTATCTGTACTTTAATGAAGCCCAACAAAAGCAAACAGAAGACTTTGTAACACACACACAAAATTTCCCATCGTGCTCATCCTTCAGAGTGGACAAAAAAACACCTGTGGCTGCTGGATGGCCTCGCGCGGCTGTACAACACTGGGGGTGGGTGTACCCAACTGCTGAGTGCAGGCTGACACGAGGACAGTATCCAGCACCAGGACATGCTGCAGTACCCATTTCTCTAGCAAGAACACTCATAGAATCATAGAATGGTTAGAGCTGGAAGGGGCCTTAAAGATCATCCAGTTCCAACCCCCCTGTCCTGGGCAGGGACACTTCCCACCAGACCAGGTTGCTCAAAGCCCCATCCAGCCTGGCCTCAAACACCTCCAGGGATGGGGCAGCCACAGCTTCTCTGGGCAACCTGTTCCAGTGCCTCACCACCCTCACTGTAAAGAATTTCTCTCTAGTATCTAATCTAAATCTTCCCTCTTTCAATTTAAAACCATTACCCCTCATTCTATTGCTACACTTCCTGACAAAGAGTCCCTCTCCAGCTCTCCTGTAGGCTCCCTTCAACATCTAGTACCTGCTTGGGTCTTCACAAAATAAGTAATAGGTAACAAAGAGATAGTGTCTTGGAAGCCTCAGGGAATCAAGCAACTCACAAGCAACTCACACGACCAGTTAAATGTTTCAGTGGTACCAGTTTTAGATCATTTGATAACATTAAAAGCCTTTCTTGACTGTCCCAGAAGCTCTGCCCAAGCTCTAACCTAGAACCATAACCCACTCACTGCATAGCTTTAGACAATTATGTATTCATTACTTTTTCTGAAACTTACAAATTTGTTCTATAGCTAACCTAATTCATTGCACCTTGTTCCACTCATAAGACAACTTTCTACCACAATATGGCAGCTTCAGCTTCAGAACATCGTTCCTCACCAAGAAAAGACTGCTGGCCAGCAAATCAAAATCTGATATTAGGATAATTCAAAATGAGTAATTTTATTAATAAAAAGCATTCCTCTGAATGTTTAGTTCTGCTTTGCCATTCTCTCAATTTGAGCTATAACAAAAAAATGTCAAAGCCATTTCACAAAAATGGTTTTGCGAGCCTTCCTATTTCTGACCAGCTAAAGAGGAAAGTTAGTGGTTAAACTTGGAAATAATACCCATCACTTAATACCCATCACTCTTAATCGGAGCACAAGTTGTGAACAATACACTAAATAAGCACATAGCTTTTTAATGTGAAATCATGGAACAAAATTTCCCCAGACAACTTTTAGCCTCTTACACGAAACAGCACTTAAGTTGTTTCTGTGGTATCCCAGGACTACATTAAGATACATAAATGAGGCACTGTTGACTCTCCTGTTTTCAATTCTTAGTACAGTCATAGAGAAATACAGAGTAATTGTCCATGGATGAAAACCACTATATCCCAACCAAAGTAATCCGTATCATAATTCACATTAGCTGCAGTTACTTACCTGGACCTCAAGAAGAAAAAAAGACCCTCAAAAAATTCTACATTTAAAATGTGCACTTTTATCAAAACAGGTCTCATCATCAAAGTCAGTAAAATAATCAAAGTCAGTAAAATGTAAGTGAATGTAAAACTAGAAGTTTATGGCAACTTAAATGAATAGAACTTGGAAATTTTGCACATTTTCATTAATACATTAGTTTTATTTAAGCAATATATATATAGCATAGTCCCAGAAAAAAGCGATAGTTCCAAAAAGGAACTCAAAGTTCAATTATTTTGTTTTCTTTAAAAAACATAATTAACAACTGTTACTAAAAATAGTATGTAAGACAAATGGTTTCTGATTCCAGAGAAGTGAAATGGCACCATCTAGTGACTTAGAGACAAGAAAATCAAGTCAGGAAATTTGTCGCTTCTTTAACTTCCTCTGAACACCACACATTCAAGTTTGGAAACAATAGCAAAAGGAAATGTAAAAATAAACATGAATGCTGGTACACTTACTATGGAACAAGGAATTGAAAGTCAGTGTTATTACTCAAGGATTATTTTTCTACCAAACTAGGTACCTATACAGACTTTAGTATATTATAATATTTTTGGAGGCACATACAATATAAATGTAATAGTCACATCCTACTGACCCAAGTTATCTTCCTGGGAAAGCCAAATGCTTTTTAAGCAATGGCAACAACATCTTATTAAGGAGTTTTCTATTAAGTAGTGATAACACACATAGACATCAAAATTTACGAATAAAAATCTAGGAACTTGGGATGCATCTAATGCTTCACTGATAAAATCAAGTAAGGTAGCGGTCCCTTCTCTTCAGTTAATAACAACACATCATATTTGCACCAGCATCGTTATCCTATATGTATATGCTCACTGATTCCATTTCCAGCAGATTGCCTAAAAGCTGCCAGCATAGAAAATTTCTAAGCTATTTTTACAGAACTTAACTTTTAACTGCTTCTGTACAGATAGCATACATTTCATAAAATCTTTTAGCAATTAATCCACTAGAAAAATATAGACAAAAGCAGAATGTTTGCTACTTTTAATGTTTTTTCCTCTGTGCTTTTCTTAAAGGAATATGTTGAAAAAACCTCACATTTTCTCAACAAGAAGTCATATGACCTCTGGAGGACTATCAAGGTCTTTTCCTTCAGGAAATTTGGTATACAAAAAGTGAAAGAGTGAGGGAGGTTGTGCAGTGAAGAGTCTACTCTTCAGACATTTTTCGCCCATGTTTTCTCTTTTGTTCTTTGATTTCTGTGTGCAGTTAATAAATTCAAAGAACAGTTCCTTGCCTTGCTAGAAAATTTAAGTCTCTAGGAACTCAAAAAGAACCCCACCAAAAACCTACCCCTTTAAACTTCTAGGGTGCCCCACCCTAAAAATGGGACAGGTTGAAATTATAGCATCAGAGAATTATCCTTTTTTACACACTGAGAAACTGAAAGTACTTTGTGAAGAACATTACAGTGATCTGCAGCTCTGCAGGCATCTCACTCAGCCATAGCTCTATGGCAGGGCAAAGAACACTACCTATTCCTAATCAAAATTAAATAAATAAGGTTAACTGTTTATTGTTACAGGGTCAAAAGCTGTTAAGAAAAGCAAAAGACAGGAGAGCTGGCATTGCTCCATACTGCTGCAACCTTCAGCAAAAGCAAGTGAAAAAAAACTCATCAGGGAAAACACGGAAAAGCAAGCTACTACAAGCTACTACAGGTATGGCCCATATTCCAAGAACATATGGATAAAATCCTTGCTTGGTAGAACAAGCACTGGGTCAAACAACTTAATTTTATCCATTAACCTCAACATATGCAGCTGGCCCAGATCAAACTATTTCTCTGTTTCTATAAACCACTTCACCACAGATACCCAGTTTAGCTTTAGCAGAGCACAGAAACATACATTTGAACAGACTGCCCTTCCTCTTTCAAAACTGAAATGAGTTTAAGCTGAAATTTCTGCCTGCGAGAATGGTTTTCAGCTGACACACAGTCAATGGGACTCTTGTAATCAGTCTTTTGAGAGCACCTGCAGAGCTCACTTGAATTTTTACAAAAACCTGTATGATTGTCAAAATGTGATTTTTAAAAAATTTTACTGACAAATACGTGGGGGTATTACATATTTTCATATAATATATACTAAATAATATATAATATCTTATATAAATAAATATATCTAATATATCTTATATATCTTATATATTAGATATATAATTTATAAAAATTATCACTTGTTTTAACCATCATGGAGCCAAATACAATGGAAGTCCACAGACTCACATTTGAAATGAGGACTTTTCTAACCTCAGCTACAGATACAGTCATAGGGCTAAAACAGCTTCCAGTCATAAAAAAAGCAGCAAATTAAGGAAAAGACTTGTTAGAGTATCTTCTGATTCTAAAATTTTGTATGAATACCCTGAAGGAAAAGGCATGCAAATAATTCAAAGAGAATACACGAGCAAATATGCCTTTTTAGGGCAAGCTGTTACTGTATTTTGTCTTGAAGTTGGGCCTAATAATAAGGAAATTCACTAACATTTAAATTTTAGGACACTGCATGTCCCAAAATGAAGTAGCAGAAAATTTCATAGGAAAATGTGCTCGCGCTTTGAACCTTGCTTTTGATGTAGGTGAACCTCTGCAGGGGAGGCTGAGCTCACTTGTTGGAAACCACTGCTCTAGATCAAGAATGACAGACTTGCTGTAGAGTCTTTCAAGAGGCACTTAAGCATCTGACATCTCCGTTAAAAATACAAGGAGCACAAACCTTTAGATCTTGAATTAGTGAAACTAGTGAGCATGGTAGTACCTAATCAGGGTATGGGGGGGGTCTCTGGTGACCAACTGAAAATCAGAAGCACAGAGCAATTTCATTAATAGATGGTATGACTTAAAATATTCTAACTATGGTAAACACACAAAGATGGTCAACATACAAAGGTGTTGACCATCTCAGCCACCTTTATAGTTGAGTCTTTGGATTATTATAGTTGACGTAGTTATCATTAACAGTCTTCACCTTGGTAGGACACAAATGCTTAGGGCACTCTGACTGACTTCATACTTCTTTGCATTCGCTGGACACAATCATGTCTCCACACAAGGCATGCACATGTGTCTGTCAAAAAGCTGTCAAAAGTCCAGTGCAATCAGGTATCTAATTCATTGGTATGCTGAAATATACACTGATCAAAATCAGCAATGGTCACCTTTGCCCCAAAGCAAGAAGATATTAAAAAGGTTTTTGGAACACACATCAAAGTTTTCACTTATTATTTGGAAACTGGAAAGAAAGGTAAAATCTTATTTTCTTGGTTTAACATCAGAAATCAATGTCTTGAAAGATAACTGGCAAAATCGACCTCATTATCAGTTTGTATTTACTCTATGAATTGTAAGAACCTACCCATAAAGGACATTTACTGTTTGAGTCATTAGAGATTACATCTCTGTCATAAAATGGTAATTACAGGGCAAGGTAAGTATTGCAGAATACTATGCATGCAATTCCAGGTCAGTGAAGGAAGCTGTTGCTTTTGCACTCAACTGTAATCACTCATCTGACATTTTATATAGCAGTCACAAGGCAACGCATCATGATATCAAGGGTTACCATATGACACTGCAACCCACTTCTCAGAAAACTTACCTGACTCTACTAATTTTGTGTTCTCATTTAGACAGAATTTAAATACAGGGAAAAAACACTTTTCAGGGTAAAATTAAATATTTCATTCTATATCCTTAAGCAGAATGCAGTTTGGAAAGTTTATTGTCATTTAATCACTTTGATCTTTATGGAAAGAAGCTGAAGAAAATTGGCAGGCAGTAACAACAATAACTCATGAAAACTTCCAAATATATGGCTGAAAGGCAGTTTGCTCTAATAGTAACTTGTAACGGAATAAAATATAAACTATTTCAGTTTAAAATCTCTTTCTTTCCAAGAGGTGGCCCTTACTATGGAAGAAAGTACAAGGGTTAATTAATAGGGTTAACCCTATTAGCTGTGTTAGATCTCCAATTTGCATCATAGACTCAAATTTAAAAATTAAAGTTCCCAAGTTTTATTATTTGCTTTAAGACTACAACAATTTTATTTTCTACTATTAAACGTAACTCTTGAGAAAGTATGTTGCCACAAGACAACTGCTGATATTAGCTATTTCTCCAATGTGCTTCCACATTTATGGAATCTCTAGTAAATGGGAAACATCACGTGACTCACTTCAAAAGTCTATAGTAGGTAAATCAGAATACTCCCTGGTGCAGAACAGAAAACAACACTCCAAAGATGAGCACGTTTTTCCATACTGGTGCTTAATGGCTACCACCAGTTTGCACAGCAACAAATCACACAGGAGAAGAAAGCAGCAGGGAGACCAGCCAGGTGAAAGCCCTTGAGTCAAAGATGGGGGAAAAAACCCGAAAGAACTGTTACTCATATTGCATTTCCCACTAGCGTCTGAAATTTCTAACAAGTATCTCCATGAGGTAAATAGATTGGTTAGAGTTGCAAAGTAAATACCACAAAAGAAATACATTCTAAAGAAGAGTGCATTTCCCATGACTGCAAATTACTTTTTAAGAAAAATTAAACTAGCAATTTTACCTCTGATGTGGACAGGGTGGTTAAAAAACAGTTAAATAACTCTATCCATTTATGCAAACTACATTATTACTGAAAGAGGAAGGACTAGCTTAATTACTGCGTGAGAAAATACAGAAAAGCAGTTCCAGCATCTAAAAACACTTCTGGTACAGTCTGTTTCCTACCTTAGCTGTGGTTCTTGGGAATACCTGCTAGGGATTGAAATGAAATAACCACTCGAAATTAATTTTAAAGTGCGTATGAGAACGGAGGGCCTGCCTAAGCATGGAAGCTGGACGGGGCCCCTGCTGCCGAGCTCGGGGCTGGGAGCCAGGCCTTCCCCGGGTGGGCCACCCTGGCCCGCTCTGCAGGCCACGCCAGCCCCGGGGGGCAAAGGCCAGGCCGGGGTCGTGCCCCCCTGCACCCAGGGCCCTCGCTGCCCGTGCCCGCCTGCCGGAACCCGGCCTTGGGAGCGTCCTGGGGTATGCCGCAGGAGGAACCAAACCTGAGTCACCACCACAGGATTTTTGCCGGGTTTTTTACCCCCAAGCACTACAGCACAGCGGTGAGGTGTCCCGATGGCGCAGCCTGTGCCCCCCACCCCCAGCGCTCGGCCCCAGGAGGGTGACTGAGGGCGCGGGACACAGTGTCGGGGACATTTACGGACGACGGCCGCAGCTGCCAAGGATCCCTGTAGGGAGCCGGGGCGAAAGGCCCGCGGCGGGGCTGGCTTTGTGGGGGAGATGTGCCCGGAGCCACCCCGGGGGGTCAGGCCGGTGGGTGTGGGGGCCCGAAAGAGGCGTCTGAGGAGAGGCTGAGCCGTCACCATGTCAGAAATGCGCCCTACCCGTAGGGCCGGTGCTAGAGTGCGGCTGCCCGGCTGAGGGAAGCGGAGCTCAGGCCCCGGCGGGTCTGGGCCCGGCCGCCGCCTCACCCCTCAGCCGGCCGGCGGGGCGGGGCGGCCCAGCGCCGGCCCCTCCCCCGGCAGCGCCCCTGAGGCAGCCGGTGCCCGACGCCCGGCCCCGCCGGCCCTCCCCGCCTCGCAGGAAGCCGCGCTCGGATCCCGGCACCCGGCCTGTGCACGGGAAACGCCGGGTTTCGTGCCAGAAAGCCCTACAGACCTGCGGTAACAGCCCCTCCTGCGCCGCCCCGGCCCTCTCCCCCCTGCGCCTGAAGGCGGGGCCGCCGCTTCCCGCCGCCCCCCCCGGTATCCTCGCAGCCCGGGACCTTCCCCTCACCCGGTGCCCGCCCGGACCGACCTGCACCCCGGACTCGGCCGCCCACGGGCTGAGGAGGAAGGCGAAGGCCGCGGGTCGCCTCAGGAGGCACTGGGCAGGAAGCGGGGTCTCCCCGGCCGCCCCCGGCTGTGAGGAGGAGGGCGGGAGCGCGCGCCCCCTCAGGCGGCGCTGGGCGGGAAAAGGGGTCTGGGGGAAAGGAGGGGAGCCGGCTTCACTTGGGCCTTGTGCCCCCGAGGGCTGTTTTTTACCTCCCCTCCCTCGAAAGAGATAAAATATCTGCAGACTTAATGGAGCAGCACGTGCTAAATAGGACGTGGCACTCAGAGAAGTGTTAATTAATTAATTACTATTTTTAAAGGATTGCCCATCCCCACACTTGGTACAGGGAGTTGCTTACCCATTTCCTAATTTCAAGAACACTTACCAGTGCCGTTCCGGAAAATTACTTACAAACAGTATTTAAGACACGCATGGTTGCCTTTTCCCCGTATTTTATTGGTTCAGAGCATAAATGTGAGTTTTACAAAGTCATTGCCTTTCAGGTGAGGAAGCTCAGAAGCAGCATTTGGCAGCACAAGAGACTAATCTCACGGACAGAACGCGCTGAGGCTTCTTGGAAAAATTCCGTCCTTCATCTAGAATACATACCAGAGCTAGTTAGTTGCTATGTTACCTGGAAAAAAAAATAAAAATAAAGTAACACTAAGGATTTACCAACAGCCTTGAAAATAAACAGTCAACTTTTTTATTATTTTTTTTTAAAGCATTATTGACGTAATTGTGTGCACTTCACTTGTAGTTAATTGGGTAAGTAAAGACTACATTGTTCTTCAGAGATAAGCACATTGCCAGTTGTCCAACTAAACTATGTCTGTGGATGAAATGAAAAGTGTCACAAATTGTGAATGTCACCAGTTAAGAAAGGAGCCAGATGGGCAGTTCTGGAGCCTGCCATTTTCTGTCCCAAGACTACCATGTTCACCATTGCGTCATCTCTTTATGCTGTTCCACAAAGGTGTTAAAACCAAGTCAAAAAGGTTAGTGAGCACAATGGTACCATTTCCCTGAGAAATCAAAGACCATTCTGAAACAAGTCCCTCAGCACTGCCTAACTCAAAGCCTTGGCATCACCCAGCCGGAGCTGTGAATCACAGACACACCTTTGCAGCAGTGGCATCAGCAGAAAAAGTCACAACTGCAATAAGTCATCTCAATCAGCTACTCAAGGAGGGTATCTAAGACTAAATAGAGTGAAATTCTCAACACTTAGTGAACATTTGCAGAATTCTTGTTCACTTTGAAATCAGCAACACACTTTCCACAAGTCATTAAACACATTAATTCCTCGTATGAGGAAAATGCTCATGTCCTGCTCAAAACTTATAACTTTATTTCATAAACTGAAGGAACAATACTGAATATGTGTTCAGAGGACTTTTATGTAACATTTGTTCACAGCAGAAGCTTAGTGCTGAGGTACCGTGCTGAAGACAGTAAAAAAAATTTTGAAGGAACTACAAAACATCCTAGAGCACTGAAAATTCTCTTCAGTGTGTTTTGCATTCCATTCCATGCCCTCTCTTTAAACCTCTAGATGTCTAGAGCAACATTATGCAACATAAAAGCTTGATTTGTGTATCTCTTGAAGATTAGACTCTTTCTAAAGAAAAATTATTTTGAATTCTTATACTGATGACTTTGTTCTACAGAGCTGTTATTCAATCAAGTTGGGAAAATAATCATTTAGGAAAAAGTCAATTTACCAGATGATAAAAGCTAGATACATTCTACATGTGTACCAACAGCTTGCCTCTGGTCTACAAGTGCGCACTATTTGTACAGTAACTGCTAGTCTGCAACCAAAAATAGATCCAGGAACTGTAATAAATCACCATTTTAAAGCATTGTGTGTATGACTGCTATTTCCTCTCAACAAATGGAGAATACAAAAGTATTTAAAATGTTATTGGGATGCAGATGCACACCACCAGCTTCTGTGAGAACTGAAGGACTTGCAGAAGTGATTTTAGGACCGCTGAGCATCTAGAACCAGTTCAGATCAAGGGGATCTGCATGATAGTGTTTAAACAGCTGGTCCTAAAGCAGCAAAGCTTGTCTGCCAGAAGCAGTCTGAAAAAAAAAAAACCACAACAAAAACCAAACCCAACAAATAATAATATGTAACAAGAATGTAACTCTAGCGACTGTTCCTTAAGGTAAAGAGACAACACATCCTTTCAGCTACACACAGCATATCAGATTAGCACATAAAAAGCATGAACTTTAGAAGCTACTTGTCATCCATGTTTCCCATTTACTCCTTAGGGTCCCCTCTTGGGTGTCTCAACCATTAACCTGCTTTTGTCTTGGGCAGACAAAACCATTCTTTCCTTAGGTTGCTAATTTTCATACCCATTGCGAGTTACTGCCAAACTGCAATAATTTGAAAGTCAAAAACTATTTCTAATATAATAGCCAACAAATATTTCTGCCAAATCCCTCAATATTCAGTGTTGAGGGCAGCTGGACAAACAATATTTGCTATATTAATTAATTATATACCTGCCTCAGGTTACTTAAGAGTCATACCTTTCACATAAGGCTGATTTAAAGCAACAAAATAAATGTTAGCAGCTTGAGTAGATAATTCTTAATCAAATTGGAGATTGTGTCTCATGTTATCTTTACTGGCATTGCTCAGAAGTTACTTTGGAAAGGTATTTCATGACACTCAACATCTGAAAAAATGGTTCCTTATGAAGCTGAAGGTCACTCAAATAACAAATTTAAGCAATCACTGCAGGACAGAGGATGTTTCAGGAGAAATCAGTCCACATTTAGGACCAAGCAAAGCCATACAAAACCCCTCGTGGTTTGCCACTGAAGTTGAGCAACGCTTTACAGATGCAACTCCGCTGGACACCTTTCCACAACAGCTGTATCAAAAACAGAGCAGAAATGCCAACTGTATAAAAACTATGTGGAATATTTCATACAGAATACTCCAAATACTTTTCATTATGTAACTTTTATTTGAGACACACGTTGTAAAAAAGTTCACATGGAATAATAAAACCACTGGAGTGTGAAGGGCTTTTTAAAGGGGTAGGTTTGTTTTTTTTGTCTATATACATCAATACACAATTAATGATTAGGTTTACAAGTTAACCACATGACAAGTTCACTTTTATCTGCAGGAGCTTTTCACATTACACCTTTATACCAGAGATAAAATGTGCTTAAACACACACAGTAGAACACTTCTATTTCAAAATTAAGCATTTTCTCAAGGACTATACTTTTTATTCTGAATTTAGTAGCTATATAGCATTAAAATAACTGTAATTGAAGTTTTATTTGCAAAAATGTTCGTAAGGCCATAGGAATGCACTAAAATACTTAAATCTACCAGAACCAAGAAAAATCAATGGAAATCCTGCTTTTGTGGAAGAAAGAAATACAAGTTTTATTTATAAGAATGAGAATGGCATAAGCAGTGCAGTGAATGGAGGAGAATAAAAGACCTATTATCACCTACAGACCAATCCTTAAGAAGTTTAACATTGCAAAATTTCCGTTACATTAATAGATAATCAAAAAACAGATGCATTTTCACAAACAACACATTTATGCATTTTACATATTATTCATGTACTTTCAAATCATTATCCATTCACAATATTTTAATGTGATATGTATATTCAAGACTCCTTTATTCACTTGTGAAAATGATCCACCTAATTCTCTTGACTTCAGCAGACTAGTGTGGGAAATGTACTTACAAAGGGAAATACTTTCTGTAAAAAGAACTACAGGTCTGAAAAGTCAATTAGCACTTTTAAGACTGTCCCCCAAGTGGCAAAGTGAGCTGTGTGAAGTTTCACGAGTGGTTTAAGCTTTAGCAATAATAGAACTTCCAGACAGTAATAATAAATCAATTATTCTATATACACTCAACAAAACCGTCTTGTGCATGTTTTGCTGAGCACGGACTGAAAGCTAAAATTGCAAAGCACTGAGACCAGTTTCGGTTTTGTTTGGCTGGATTTTTTGGGGATTTTTTTAAACCATTTAGACAAATACTGGTCCAGATTACAGTGCACAGACATGGGGCTGAGGGAGAGACTTCATAACACTCAACAGTGTAAGTAGCATTTTTGTTTTATCGAAATCCACCAAAAAATGTCTGCCTTTCCTGAAAGGTTAATGGCAATTTCTGGAACAAAACAGAAATACATTTGCTGCTTAATGAATAATAATTATATGACTTCCTTTCTAATGGACATTAGAATACTAACTAGTTGACTGAGGTATAGTTAAGAGTCCTTCAAAATGTGGATTATATAGTCTTGAGCAAAGTAGCAACAGAGACTGCACAAAACAATCATAGTGATATTAGAAAAGCCTGTAGTACCCAGCATCTGATGCGTAGGCAGAACATACCATTTATCACCACCCGCTCATCTAAAGGAAAATATAGCTAAAAAAATTCCCAGTAAAACACAGCTGATTTGCACACTGAGATACAGCACATTTTTCAACGTCTGACACAGCAGACTGTACACAAGAAGAGGTCTACACTGACCACAAGTTAGCACACCCATAAAGTGCAGCCACTCAGCCATTATTAATACTGCTGGAGAAGAGGGGCAGGGGCAAAACAACAAAGAAAGAGAGAGAAATCTGCATTTTACCTTATCCATAAGACCACATGAAATTAGAATTCTTCAGTTTCAGCAGGGGACAACAAAATTGCATTAAATTCTTCTACAAATAGAAAAAGATGAACTTTACATGAACATTAAGCAAAGTGAAATATTTACTGCATTATTTTATCATGCATAAAGTGAATTTCCTATGGTCTTACCTCACATTTATGTACAGTTTAGCACAGCTAAATGTAAGAAAATAGCAAGTTTTTCTTCTCCCCGCCCTCCCCACCCCCCCCTACAGAGCAGATACCCCAAATTCGCTGCTGCTTCAAGAAGCACTTCATAGACTCTACTACTTACAGGCTCTTTCAAAGGGAAGTTCATGGAGACTAATATTGAATGAACATTTAACCACACAGCGAAGACAGGAAAAACAATACAAAGCATTCTGTAAACGGTGCCAAACACAGAACATGTCAGTTTTGGTTTGCAGACAACCCCTGAGATAAAAATCAAAGTATTACGACACCAAATAAGTCAGAGGTAAATTACTGAAAATAAACAACATTCATAATTGGTGTCACAACACTTTCTGTATAGAAGCACTTTTTTAAACCATACAGAAAACATAACTGCTTTAGCCTGTCCAAGAAAAACATCAAGGGTAGACAACAGAGCAGTTAGGGTTGCTTTGTTTTTTTCACTAAACCTTGTTGCCATGAAGATTTTTCTGTTTTAGTGCAGCAACAGCAGTTTATGAGATTTGCCATCTAGTTACAATCACTATTTCTATCAGACTACGTGTGGGGACAGGCTGATAACCACTTAAAACTTTATGGGACCTGCTACCAACACTAAACCTTTCGAGATCAGAAGTCTTTAAATCTAACACTATTGGCCCGTTCACTTTCAAATTATTTACAACAGACCCAGCGATGACAAATCCAGTACCTGACACCACAAAACAAAGTGGTTACCTGTGGGAGTGCCCAACTGGCTGTTTACAGCTCCCGACAGCGCAGTGAAGGAAAAGCAAGCACTAAAGCCAGACAGTAACTTTGACAGTGACAGAATGCACTATCCCCTAATAACAAACATGCTCGACACAAACTTGTAGTTAAAGCTTACAATGGTCCAAATTTGGCACATCAACAGAACTAAAGCACCTGTTTTCATTGCTCATCGAGGAACTTTTCCAGAAGACAATAAAAAAGTAGTAGAACAAAGACTAGGTTATACAATGCTCAGTTGAGTAAAAAAGGCAACTACGTTTCAACTCTGCTTCTAACAGTCTAGGTCACTGTACCAGTTTTTGATGAAAAAATAACTTAACTGCTTGAGCAGACCAAAGAGGGCTTCACACATTCAGCGTTAACTGCTTAACTAATAGTACATTACAGCCCTAATGTGACTGTTTCCATAGTGCCAGAACTTGACAAACTTTTAGAACTGCACAGGAAGTGCTAGTTTTTGGACACCTCTGTTGCCAAGGGTCGATGCTTACAGACATGAACAAACTGTCCTTAGAATTACAGCAGAAATGGAAGTCACCTTTAGAAGCAGTCATTTCTGAACAAATGAATCCACAAAGCGGTTACTCAAAACTCATGCATTCAGCTTCCACAAGCCACTTAAGTGATAGTGATGAGGCCAATCTGTGACGATGATTTCAACTCCAGAGCGTACTTCCTCATCAGAAACAAAAAAGGTGCAGACAGTTTGAGCTAATAAAGGGAAGTTAAGTGAGGAAAGACACTGTGTTTATTCAAATAACTGAAAGGTGCATCTGTGAATCAGTGACTGGCAACTCAAAACACAACTTTGCTAAGTCTGGCAAAGAAAGAAAAGCAACATACCACATTCAGAATAGAAGCCGTAGCTTCTGCATGAACAGATTTGTGCATCTAAGAAACAAAACCTATACAAATTGTTAAATGCCAATTGTTACAGAAATTCTCATCACTAGAGCATCAACATCCATACTGCAGTCATGGCCACAAGTATACAGCATAGAAAATAATGGAAGTGAGACTTAATTTTTCCCCTGGCTCTTCTGCTTGAAAATAAATTTGTTTAAATAAAGAAAGAAAAATCTGCACAAATCTGTTAGGTATCTTTTTTACAAGTCAAACTGTGCAAATACAAATGTAAGATTGTGCTGTAACAGGCAGTAAGAGGCCAATATGGATGTGCAAAGTTAAAAGAAACATAGCAGCTTTTGCAACAGGCAATAAAACAGAAAGTAAAAAAGGAAAACAAGTTAACTCTTGCATTTGTGTCTCCACTTCATAGCTTCCATATCTGAGAAAGAAGAGCCTGACAGGTCAATAGGCTTAGTGAGCAAAATCCACTTGGTATTTTGTGTATCGCAGTCTACGTTCAATGGAGCTCTCAGCAGCAGCTTGGTGGTATTATTTCTGAGGCTTTGTGACCCTGTGCTTTCAAAGAAGCAGAAAAGGTTCTAAGTGTGCTGCAGTCTATCATTAGAAGTTCATCAAAGTAGCGTGCATCGAAAGAAGCTGCTCTTCTTAGATCGGTTTTCTGTTATTTTTACTGGCCCACCTGCCCCTGATGAACTGTTGTCATTCTGAAAGAGAAAAGAGTATCATCGTCATAAAATGCAGAAAAAAAATTAGTCAAGCCTTCCTAGTTTCCTTCCCCACTTCTCCCCCTCCTTGCAGACCAATAACCAGAGCAGAGGTCTGTTGCAACTTGAGCTCCTCAATCATCCAGACTCTGCTAATCACTCAATAAAACTGCTTATTTTAAAAAGAAATATTTATCCAACAACCCAGATCTCAAGCATTAGCTGAAGGAGTGACTACATAATTTGATGTTTAATAAAGCAAGGATCCCACTGGTATTTTTCAAAAGAAGACATCGGTTTCATGCTGCCCAATGTTAACGTTCATGGAAAATAAAGAACAATTACACACGGATGTGTAATAAAATGTGATAAAGCACTGTTTGCTCAAATTTGATCTAACATCCACTGAGAGCCCCAGGAGTTTTCTGGCAGGGCTACTACTCAGCCAATTATTACATCAGTCATTTTAATCTATCTAGTTTGTATGCCAATTGGAAATACAAACCATTTTTCTGTTGAGCTTTGTCATAATGTCCCGTGCAAGTGTGAAAAATGCCTGGTGAGGAGTAGAAATAAAGAAAGAAAACTGTTAGTCATAAGACACGTTAAAGACAAGATAGATTTGGAGTAGCCAGACACATTAATAACAGTGTTCTGCAGGCCACTGCTAGCACTTTGAGCTGCAAGGCATTTTATGTACAACAGCTGTTTACTTATAAACTGCAATAAACATGCTTTATAAGAAAAAACTATAAAAAAATAAAATTCTGCTGAAAAGAAGGCTGCACACACTTAAAGTTGGGTGGGGTTTTTTTGGCCAAACTGTATTGTACGTCCCAACTAGGAACCCTCAGCGAGACAATGCTTGGGAATTCACATTAAGGTTAGCTTGCCTTCTGTCCTCCAAAGTTTTGCCTCTGGGCTACCTATAATGTTATTTACACTTCCAACATCCCTATTAAAAAATAATAAAATAAAAAAAAAAAAAATCATTCTGGCAAATCTCAGCATCTCAGACTTCAAAGTATGAAGGAGCAAAGAAACTTCTGTAGCAGAAAAATTCTGTGATTCTCCAGAAGCAGAGAAAAGCAGTATCTTAGGCTACCCGGAGATACCAACAATCAACAGTTCCAGAATGTATAAAACCAAACATTTCCTCTCACATTGTGTTTGGAATATATCCAAAGAGAGACACTCAATTAATGCAAATAAATCACAACAAATAAAATAAATTAATTCACTGCTGATCACAAGAATATGTGTCATTTCCCACAAGCTAAGCATTTGATGGAAAGAGGACTAAAGCATTACTTGCTGAATGCCTATCCCAGCTGCATTTTTTTAATGCTTTCTTCACTTCTGAACTTAAAAAAAAATATTCAGAGAGCCAAATGGTTCGGAGTAAGTGCAAACTATTGTACATTTAATGACCTCCAGGAGTTAAAATGAAATTGGTGGGCATGTCATGACAGTGCAAGTCAACTGTCTGGAGGAACTAATGAGGAAGGTAGGTAATTTTCTACTAGGAGACTATTGCTATCTAATGTTCACACTTCTGTTGTCTGCTGTAAGAACCATAGTGACGCTGTGAAAACCAGGTCAAGCAGTACCCCAGGTACAGCACAATGCAAATACGTCCAGTCTAACCATACTGTGTGACAACCACCCTGCCATCAGAAAAAAGAACGCTTTGCCGGCACAGCATCAGTCACGTTATTTTAAAGTAACAATCTCTCTAGTTTCTATTAATTTGTTAGCTGCTTGATCCAAATTAAGTACATGTTTGGAAGACTTTTAAATGGTATCCCATCAATAGACATGGAAAGGCTTTTAAATTATTACGTACAGGAACAACATTTAAGAATAAGTCTACCTTATTTGAATGAATGAATCTTAATATAACTGCTTTTTGATATCATATTATTTTATTGTCCAGGCTTTTCATAAAATTGAGATCCTCCCCCAACCCTCCCTGAAATGACAAGAGTGACCCATGATAAGACAGACTGGATTAGAGCCACTTTTCCTTCTGATTGTATTTCTTGATGCTCTCATAAATAGGGATCTTGTGTTTTTCACAAAAAAAAAAAATATTTGCAGGAAAACAGATTGCAAGTCCATAGAGAGAGTATTATAAGCCTTCTTCCTCTTCTACCATGAGCCTACAACAGTCTATGCTGATGTTTCAGGTTAACATACACATTTTCATTCTCATCTGCATAGGACATATTTAGTAGTAACCTAAAGGCTCCTAGACACAGTAGCATGTTATTCTGAAAGTGGCTTCACTTGAATCTGATCTTGAATCCAATTTCCTGCACAAAGCATTGTTCTAAAATTACACCCATTACACTTGCAATTTCAGTAGCAAGGCACAGAAGTCTAAAGCAACTGTTTGCTACAGTAACAGTAAACCACTCTGTTAACATCCATTTAAAAAACAATTCCAGACATTTCCAGGAAACAAGAAATGCTGGGTTTTACAGCAGCTCTCTAAATACAACACAATTGGTGATCCAGAAGCACAGTTGGGACTTCAGGAAGCAGATCAGGTCAGAAAGCCCAGTGGTCATGAAAGACACCTCCTGAGTACTAGTTCCAGAAACACACTTCAGTTAACAGCCATCTCTTACCTCTTCCACATTTATGCTGGATTTTGCACTCGTCTCCAAAAATTTGATTCCATAATCAATCGCTAACTGGAAGAGAGGATAAAGTTAATTATTGTATTTGAAGTTCCTTTGTAAAAATGTTTGGAATGTTTCACATACGTTCGTAATAGAAGAGATGCTGTACACCCAGCAAGCTTTCAATACAAACCAAACAAGCTTCCTTTCTGCTTTTCTCTTGCAATAACATTAAAGTTACCGGACAATTAGACAGAAATATTAGAACAGGTCATACCCTCATGTAAATTCAAAATCAACAAAGAGATTAATTGCTCACAAAAAGACTTATTTAGGACCTAAAAGAACACTAAGATAGAATCTTCATTGATATGCAATGATGAAGTAGATAAGTACATACAATCATGCCATAAGTTCTGTTGGCAGTACCCATGCTACTTTAGCTGTGTACATCATAGATTATCTAGTATTCTTACTTGCTTGTTTGTTCTGCAGAACAACTTATTACTTAAGCTTCAACAACAGTACTTATGACAAGAGTAAGTAACCCCCATGGTGGAGTGAGTACAGCGTGATCAAACTATAACAAAGCTTTATGTTGAGATTTAGAATACTTGATGCTAGAGCAAAGGTCAAAATTCTTTACAGGGTCTTCCCCTCAAGACAACAGTACCATTAAGTTTATGCAAACTTGAAGACAGTCAAGTGCTATTTAAAGACAAAAACCCCAAACCTGGCATCCTATAATATATGAAAGTTTCTGAAACAAGAGGTTTGAGGCCCATTATCTCTCACATGCCTGAAACATACCAAATATCCAGCAGCCAAAAATCCTAAGAAAATAGGCTTTCAAGTAAGGTAAATCACCAAAGCTTACCTTCTCCCCTTTTTCTTTCGAGACTTGTCTTTTTTCATTCATATCACACTTGTTACCCAGGATCATTCTTTCTACGTCTGAAGAGGCATGCTGAATGAAGAAAAAGTTATTTCTCAGAAACAAAGTACAACACTATTTAAAAGAAACTTATGTGTCAAACTCATCCCCAAACGAGTATTTTCTTTTTTAAAAGTTATCTAATGTGAAGGCATTACTGAGAAAGAAACTGACTTCTGAAACAGGCAATTTAACATTTAAATATTAAAATAGGCTGGAATACATACTCCTAGATTAAATTTGCTTGAGTATTATTACAGACCACATACAGTACCATGAGCTCTGTACCAGGCTGCAACGTGCACAGGCATTTGGCTGTTCCAGAAAAGTAAAGATACACACTTTACTTCCAAGTGGTACATGAACATTTGGGGTATTTGGTTGGAGTATCATTATGCAATATATTTGCATTTTTAAAATGGACTATTAATAAAAGACTTTTTAAGTAATAATGACTTCAACAAGAAAACTTCAACAAGAGAACTTTTCTTGCCCTGTCGCTATTGGATTAAATTGGTCACTAATACAGGAATTTTGCTTAAGAGCCAAAAAACAATACTAAAGAAAAGCCAATAGCTTTTATGTTTAAGGAAAAAAACCCCAGTAAGATTCTGTTCCCTAACTACAGCTTTACTAAAACTAAGGTTTCTCCTGTAACTTCATAATGACCTATCCCTACCTGACAGCATGTCCCATTAAATAATTTACAATAAGTTAGCAGGAAGGACACTTACTCAAGACCAAATGAAAAGGTCAAAGATCTCTAATTGAATAAAACCACAACACAGTAACAACTGCAATTAGACAGATCTGTCATCATCTTGGTGAAAGGTAGACACCCCAAGATCTTGCTCCTTCCCTTACCTTAGACACACCCAAAAGGAAAAAAAAACACAATAGAAATCATATAGTAGGAGCAGTTTTTAAACACTTTATGCTACTTTTTATACTTAGATTTTCTACCTTTTATCCCCAGATGAATGAACTAATATTCTCCCCACTAATAACCACTGTTGCATTCACTGCATAGTCTAATTTGGCCGTATGTGTTGCCTACTATAATGAAAGTGAGTAATTACTTGATTATTTATTGTCCCAGGGAAATCATAAGATGGAACGAGTAAGAAGTACTTCCCAAAGCACCTACCTCTTCTATGTTTCTTATCCAGTTTTTTATGTTGTCAAAAGACTTTTCATTTGTGATGTCATACACCAGCATAATTCCCTAAGTAAAATTAAGAAAATCTAGTCAGATGAACTACCACTACTGATTCACTTCTGATGCATCATGTAGGTTTGATTATATTTGCAAGAAATTCAACATATGACAAAGCGATAAGAACATGTGGTAGCAGCATAGCTAGTAATCAGCAAGTTGAAATTAACAGTGTCCCACATAAAGTATTGTAGCACTAAGAACCACTACAAGAAGTTGTACCACAAAGAGTGCAGGCTCAAAGTCAGTTATTGGACTTTAAGTGATTCTTAATGGAGAAAAAAGTAACAGTAGCTTTTGTAGGTGACTATTTATAGCCCAGATTTTACATTCCCCACTGGTCGAAGAGAGAGCAATTCAGTGAAATGAACTTTTAAAACTAAAATAATTCATTATCTTTTTTTCAAACATTTCAATTGTTTAAAGGTGTACATTGCATTAAAAAACCTTGTCTGATTAAAGCTTGGCAACATAAGCCTGTTATAATCTGCAGACATTTTAATTATATTAAAAAAGACAATAGGGCATGAAGTTTCATCACAAAAACAGGACTAGACAAAGCACCAGCAGGTTCAAAAAACGAAAAACAAAAAAACCCAAATCAAACCACAAAATTTATTCCCCGCATCTCAAGCCACAATTATCCAGTCCTCCAGTTAAAGACTTACATGATCTAACCTTAGGAAGAACAAACCAGTTACACTAGTTATGACTAATTTTTTTTTTTTGAAGTGAGAGCACTTACCATGGCTCCTCTGTAGTAAGCTGTTGTGATCGTGCGGAATCTCTCCTGGCCTGCTGTATCCCTAAAATTCAGCAAAAACAAGTATTTGTTGGAGGTGATCTTTACACCTTTCTGTACTTAGAGATGTCTTTCTAAATAGAATAACAATGTACTGATACTCATTAAGAAAAAATACTATTTAGAAGCTGTTTGCACATGTTCCTTCAGCCCTCAACATCTTCCTTGCTCCCAAGCCACCCTACTCACCTCAGTGGTTATAGCAGCACCATAAACATGCCACAACCACATTGACATTTCAGGGATGCAATAATAGCACTACACAGCCTTCCCTAGAACAACTAAAAGGCAGCTCTGATGCATCCGAGTCCTGCATTAAGCAAAAATTAAAACATGCAGCAGTACAATATTTTAGGACAGCGCATTTTCACCTACTGCTTCACGTATTAAAATCAGCCATTATACCTTAGTGTGCTGATATTTTACCATACACGACCTGAAAGCAGTACCTGTCTGTGAGCAAACCAAAGAGTTTGGCTACTAGTCACACCTTGAGGGAGCTGGACCCTAAAGGCCTGACAACCACCAGCTTTTTGACTTAATTACAGACAGAAAGTTTGTACCAACCATTTCTGGCACTTCACTTCCTTAGTCACAAGAATTCTGGCTCGCACGCAAATATCACAACTATCTTCTCTAGAACTTGAGAAATCAGCAAGAGCCTTACATTCACCAGTAGCATTTTAAGAGTTCAGCACACGTAACAATTCTACTCCAAACATACTCATTTATTGCTATCAGGAGGGTCAGGCTCTACTAACCTACCGTGCAAGGAATGGGAGCGTTATCACTCACCTGTGACTACAATCTGGTACCAACGTATCAGAAGAGATTACATTTTATTAGGTTGCATATTTTACTTTACAGCTATGGAGGTAATATTTCTCTTCTGTGCGGAACAGCTAAAAGTGCATTTAAGCTTTTGACAAAAAAGGAAGTTGTTGCAACATTCACATGTGAACGTTATTTCCTGTGCTACTGAAGCAGAACCACTCCAAGAGCAAGCTAAGAGAGCATAAACCTTATGGACAGTCAATGAAGAAAAGGGATGAAACTTCTGGTACAGCCAGGCTCAACAGCTATGAAGCATTTCTGCTCAAAGATTAATTCAATACGCATTGAAAACTTTAATTACTCTGGAATACTTACCATATCTGTAGCTTGATTTTCTTTCCATCTAATTCTATTGTTCTGATCTTGAAGTCGATTCCTGCCAGAGAAAGAGATACTCTAAGTTTTGCAATAAATGAAAAAGAAGCATTCAGTTTCCTTTTGACAATTTGGTAAGAGCAAATTTTGGCAAAAGAACTATTCTGAAGTTGTCATTTCTTCCAAACACTAGGAAGTGCTGAGTATGCACAAAGGTTTTCAGCTGCATCCAACATGTCAAGGATAAATTATTCTGCACAATGAAAACACACCAAACTCAGACTTACTGCTAGAGTTAGTCAAGATTCGAAGATTTAATCTCAAAATTCTTTCATTTTACACTGATTAGTTCACCAGCTTGAGTGTATATTTTTCTCAACTGTTGAGTAGCCCCTGCA
Organism: Calidris pugnax; assembly: GCF_001431845.1. Lineage (NCBI taxonomy): Eukaryota > Metazoa > Chordata > Aves > Charadriiformes > Scolopacidae > Calidris > Calidris pugnax. The sequence continues at coordinate 2,049,247 of NW_015090862.1, forward strand.
GTTCAAGTGAATTCTATGACCCCTTAGTTCCTTCTCAAAACTGGCATTTACTTCTGAAAACTGATGTTTAATGCAATTTAATCAGACACCACAGTAAATGGTAAAGCATCACAAGAAATAAAAGCTATACAGATAGTTACTGAAGGCGGCTGAAGTAGATCACACGTGGGACTTTTACAAGAACACCAGGTTAGGAGCAATTTAGATTTCCTAGGAAGCTGCAAAAGGTACCAAGGAAACACTTCTCTCCTTTCCCCCCTGGCCCTTGCACTTACACATGGTACCCATCAGTTCTCAGACTGATTTTAAAGACAGATTTTAAGCCATGGGTAAAAAAAAAAAAAAAAAAAAAAATAACAGAATTCATTCAGAAAGCCTTAATAATGTCTTTTAAGGTTTAGAGGGATGAGAAGATCTATGAATCAAAGCCAAGACTTCCAAACAGACTGGCCTTTACCCTTGACTATTTTAACTTCCTCATCTCCAAACCTCTACTATAACACAGCTCAAAGTGAGATTGCTCAAGCCCCACTGCAGGATGGCCAGATTTTTGAATCCCAGGATAGCCACCCCTATACACCCTGATTAATATCTTTTTTAACTAACAGCCCATTGTTTCTTCATGGCATCTTAAATAGCTACTTAATATTTAATCATAATTTGTAAAAGATTTGGGGAGGCAGGGTAGGTTATTTTATTTCTTCTTTCCTCAGATATAATTTAAGTGACAATTAGCAAGAGTATCTTAAATGGGAAAATGCTGTTTCTAGCCTTAAGAATTAAACAGGAAGCTATGGAATTTTTTAATATACTACAGTAGCATTTGAATATGAAATATGGACATTCATTAACTGTTTAACTTTCATTCTTCTTGCATGCGATATTAATACTTTAATATACCGAAAATACCAAGTTTCAGCCACTTAATCTTGATATGCTATGGATATGTAGTTCAGCCCATTAGTTAGAATACAAATTATGAGCAGAAATATCACATCAGCACTTTTAACTGCATATGAAATTAATTGCATTAATTTAAAATGCTATGACTACTGCTACAATTCCAAGTTCCCAAGATTCAGTAGTAGATTTACAGGCAGAAAGATACTTTCATAAATTTGCATTCACCTAAAAATGATGTACAAATGATGTGCACTTTAAAAAATGCTTAGTATATGTAACAGAAGTTTGGCAAGTGTTCCCATTCTAAATTTGATAAGGATTTTGTGTCTCTCTTGTAAAGATTTTCCTCCTAACCAGGCACAATACCTGCTGAAATTGCAGGTAATTGCACTCAGGTCTGGAATGACCTGACCTTTGCTCTGAATAAATCTTCTTTTGGCCTCAAAGGTTATAATGCACAAATACAGATTTTCCTGGAAAGGGCATTGTATCATGGACAACAGCAGATTAAAGCAGGTTTAAAAGCTCCTTTGTGTCTAGGTCTGAAGTCTTAGAATAAAGTATGACAACCATCGGGAAAACTAGATTCAGAGACTACCATGGTTAAAAATACTTCTGTATGTACTGTCAGCTACTGCTGCAAAGACACAGCAGCATAAACAGTGAAAGGCTCCCGTAGGGATGGTGTTCTGAGAAAGCAAGGTTAAGCTGCAGTTAGATATCTATGTGCACCAATCCATGGCTCGCACAGACTGGTTTCTTGTGGTTACTCGTTTCCCTCGCAGCACCAAAAAGATTTATACGACCACTCCTTTAATCATTTCTAAAACTCGGGATCTGCACAAAAAATATCTTCTCAGAACTTAAGATTTCTAGTAGGATCTTCACCAAAATTCTCAAATATTTCAAAGCTAAAAGAACAATACAAAGGGGAAGGCCATAAATACCTCCGTTGGACACTAAGAAGCTTAACAAATGCAACTGCAACTTTTTGGAGGCTAAAATGAGCTAGAAACTAGTGCTTCTTTTGTTCTCTCTCTTCAGTAGCAGGAAGTGGTGAGCTGCAAGAGTTCGCAGAGCAAGCCTGGCGACATGTGCTACCACTTCCTGCCAACTACGCTTGCACGGCCAAGTACGAGCAATGCTTTGGTTACAGTTAAATTTAAATTACACCATGTAAAACACTCCAATGACTATAGCATTTCAGAAGTAATTCTCGAGAGAGAGTTTCCTTTATTGATGAATTCTTATTTTGCACAGCCACAAACTGGGATACCAGAGTTTGAAAAGATACTCGGGTCTAATAAAGAAGAGTCATTTGCAAATCAGAAAGTTTGACTGTAAAGGATCACACAGCTTTCACAGTTTCAAAATGCAATGTGCAATGCTGTTCTCTCCAGTATGGAGAAAAAGCCCAGACATTTGGGTGTCCAACTGAAGTCAAGTTTTAGATGCTTTTAGAAAACACAGACCCAGATTAATTCTTAGAACGCAAAGATTAACAGGGTAATTATTTTTAACTGCTAAAGAGGAGCTGCCACACAAAAGTCTGACACGCTGGTGTCCACCAAACCAGTCAGTTCATATTGAATGACACGGGACACGGGAGCATCTGTTGCAGGAATCACAAACTCAGTCTGCAAGGACGAGGCCCAAGTTGAGACCCAAACCATCCACTGATTAGGACTGCAATTGCTTGCATTTCCCTTGCAGCATGTGGTAAAAGCAGCTGAGGGCTTATTGGTCTTCAAAAACCTTTTCAGATCTTTGGTAACTATCGGCCAGGGACACATCTTCTCTCTCCTCATTTTACTGAGAGTATTTTCTCCCACAGCTTCCAACAAAACTCTGTCAAAGAACACATTGCACAGAGAAGTCTGCACACTAAGAAAAAGTCAGTGTCTTTAGTGCCACAAAAAGACTTGCACATAAAACCACGAGAGCTGCACACTGCTGTATTTACCTTGTATCACTACTCAAAGCTAATAAAATTCAAATGCTAGGGAATGCCATTGTCCAACACCACCCTGCCAAATACCAGAGGCCAAGGAGACCAGCCTCACCTAGGCCTCTTGATTTAAGCCAAAAAGTCATGTCCATCTCATACACCAATACTGCCAATACTCCTTCTTTCACCACTCCACTCCTACTTACACATTCCTTCTTATTCCAGCCAAACTAGGCAGATTTTACCCATAATTAAACTGTGATGCCATCATTTTAAAGAGACACCGGGAAACGTTCCAAAGAGCTGCATTACAGTAGTACATATTGAGAGGTTCCTTTTCCAGCTTTAGTACGGATGGTTTTCTACTATGAACCTTCACAAAACTAGTCTGACACAATTCTTACAAAAGACAAACTAAGCAGAGATGCTGAAACAGTTAATTGTGCTCCTTTAGTTTTTAGAACAGTAACTTACTCTCAAGGCATCACTGTTACTCTTTTGTTCTCCCCTCATCTGTGATTTTAACCCTGTATCATCAGAGCTTGTATCTCAGGTTTTGCCCTGCCACAGAATCAGTCCCAGCCATGTCTCCGCTGCAGCTTTTCCCTACACAGTACCACTGCTCAGACTTACAGATTGTCATCTCTTCCTTTAAACAAAATTTCTGTTGCAGAAAATAGTATAGCACAGAGAAACCAAACCAAAGTATTCCAGCTGGAGGAGGCAAACTTACAACACAGTACCAGCAAAAACATCAGGAAGGTAAAGGTTTCTCTGGTCTTCAGTCTGCTTAGCAAGGACAGACTGGAAGGGCCATGGTTTTGAATGATAAAAGTAGTGAAAGACAGTCAGAAAAGAAGCACTTATAAATTAATGTTAAAAAAAAAAATTCACTTCGTAGCCACCAGCAAGAAAATGTCAGAATTCTTCATATTTACCTGTATTACACAGTTAACCAGTATTTTAAGTTAAATTTTCATGTGGCTCAACATTAGTTTACAGCAGCTGGACCTTACACGTAAGAGAGCTGGATGATCAGATAACAATTGCTGTTGATTTTAACTCCACTTGATCTAATAGTTTTCCGATTTCACTAAGTTCATAGAGTCCATATATTTAATAATATTTTTCTGGTGCAGTTGTAGCAAGAAATCAGCCAGGAAATGAACCCCTTTCAGGATATAAACAAATGCCAATCGCTGATAGCATACACTAGCCTGTATATTTACCACAACACAGTTTTTCTCCATCTATGGCAAAGCAATACTCTATTAAAAAAAAAAAGTACTCAATGTACTAGCATTTTAAATGGTTTAGTGGGGCTTTGGTTGGTTGGTTGGGGTTTTTTTTATTTCTTTTTAAAATATAAAAGCCAAGGGAATTTTAGACCCATCTATCACAGAATGGTAAAGATGCACCACAGTATCACATCTTGTTTATTAAACTGAAAATTAAAGATCTGGTTCGCATGCCTTGCACATAATAAAAACCTCACCCTCTTAAAGAAGTTTTCTTCCACTTATCTAAACCTTACCATCCCCTTTTAAAGTAAGAATGGAAGAAATAAAATTTAATGGGAATAAAACATTTTTCCAGTGGGATTCCCCGATAAACAGAAACTTTGTGGTACTTATCACTATTGGACATAGATCACAATAAAATGGCATTCATTGCAAGATGGGGAGAGGAGTCAAGGTACAAAGTCTTGTTGCCCTTCTTGAGCAATAGAGCATCAGAACAACTGGAGTTTATGCACCAGCTTCCAAGCTGAGCTTGCTCCAACTTCACAGCATTGGTCCTTCCTGTCCTACTGTGTTTATATGTATGTTTGGGAGGGTTATGTGTGTGTGATCTTTTTTTCAAGGGACAGAGCTGAAGAGGGAGAAAATTTTGCAACTTCTTTACTGCAAGAGACAGCACGCAAGAGTCTTCAAGATATACAAAAGGAAAGGAAAATATTTTCCTGAAGCCACTGAATTAAGGCCAAATTAAAAGTAACTTAGAAATGAGCGGGCAGATTTGTAAATTACCTTCAAAAAAAGGAAGTGAGAAGAGGCACATGACTGAAAATCAACATGCTTCACCTTCAGTTTGTTGAATTCCAGGAGAGGATTACTTAGAAAATACTTCTCCCTATAGACTTTGCTTCTGGTGAACTGCAAGTGACTAAGTTGCATAGATGAACACCAAAACTAGTGAGCAGTACTAGTCCTGTAGCACAGCAGTTGGTACTGACGGACCCCAAGTGCTCCCTCACACACGTTGCTCCCCGAGAGACGACAGACGTGCAGTTACCAGCCCTGTTCACACACACGAGTAGAGCTGAAGAGTTTCAACATCTTCCATGCAGGTTCCAAGCACAGACAGACCAACAGAACAACACTCTTCCAGAAACTTGTTCTTGCCCGTACGCATCCAATGGCTGAGGGACATCAATTTGTTCCTGTAGATTTTCCCCAGGAGCTTACCCAGGGATTATTTTTTTTTTCTGGTACTCAGCAGTAGTTGTTGCAGGTTTTTGATTAAATACACAACTATTTTTTTAATGGTGCTTTTAAGGGAATATTTTCTTGTGCTTCATCCGTTTACTGTCTCAATCTCTACAGGCAGATAAATGAAGCCTCAGAAATTTGCTTTTATATTAGATCCTTTCTCGAAGGATTTCAGTAAACATAAGAAATTACCAAGTAGGAAAAAAGATCAGCGTAAAAGACTGGGTGGGGAACACTTGCAACACACCAGTGTGTCATACAGCCTCATGCAAAGGAACGAAGTCTAATCATTTTGAACTTGAACATTTGGCTTTAGTCCCTAGCAACATCTGCAAGGCATTTTCAGATGATCTCAGCAATGTCTTGTATCACTACGTAGATTAAAGACGCAGTAGTCTTTTATTGCAACCATTCAAAAATATAGCAGATTAACATGAAGCAACACACCAGGGTTAAGGTCAACATTTTTTAAAAGTTGTAAGATAAATTTGCTTTAGAATGACACACAAGTGCAACCAGTTTTATTCATCCTTTCGCAACTTAAAGGGACAAAGCTTCTACTCCTTCCAGACAGCCCTTTAAGAACCCACAAAACACCATTAAACTCAGAGAGGGCTGAACAAGCTCCTTCAGGTTAACCGGCCTTTCTTCATCTTGTCATTCACCCTACAAAGAATCTAATACCAGCGTCCTACACGGTGATACCCACAGCAGCGTCTTGGAGCTTGAAAGATAGTAATACAGTAAGGTTCTTAAAAGTTGAACACATCACACTGGCAAAATATATACAAATAGCTAAAGTAGGCAAGGCAATAAAGAACGCAGGTGCCACGTGCATTTATAACATTAGGTAGTTTCCTGCTCAGAAGACCTTGAAACTTACTATCAAGCTCAGACCAATGCTCATAATGCTGAGCAAACTGCAGCTTCCTTCAGCGTGTCTCCTCAACTACAGCACAGCTACCGCTCTAAACTTCCTTTCTTAAGACAAACTACTTTCTACTTAAAAGAGAACAAGGGATTCAGAACACAACTTATAATCATCAGAATTACACCAACCTACACTTTGAAACATTTGGGGTTTTGACAGCTCAAAAACCTGTGGTGTAATCAAATCTGAATACGATAATCAGAATCCAGTGCTCTTCAGCCACCTGTTCCTAACAGCGCTCCTACGAGTTCTGCCACCACGACCCTGCTTTGCAACCGTGCACCGCGGTGTTTCCATGCGAACACTAGGAGATCCTGCAAAGTGAAATTCTCTATCCAGCACTTTGGATTCAGAATTTACAGAGTGCTTTGAGCAGCCTTTGAGTCGCATGATTTTAAACACCAAAAACACTCAATCCAAATTTAAAGACTATAAAACAACACAACAGCAGAAACTTACTACTGCTTGACATGAATAAAATTACCAACTGTCACAAGAGACCAAATGTAAAAGGTTCTGGGTCCCTGCAGAATGTATTTTAGAGTTTACAACCCAGGTACTACAGCTCTATGAAAGTGCACAGAAATTAACCTATGTCTATCTCTCCTTCTATTTTGAATGTAAAACAAGCTACATTTGGTGGTAAAACAGTTTCAGCTAAAATAATTTTGAAATAGATTAAAATTGCACTACTGATACAGACAGCAAAGTTTGTTTATTCTAAGGATTATTTATAGACTGACTGTCTCTAAGAGGAATGCACTAACTTAGCTGCTCTGAGAACATACTCCTTTCAAGCCAACGTGCAAGTGGAGAGCAGCAGATGTTAAAATCAGCCAAGAGACTCCAGGCTGCAGTTCCACAGCCAGCTGAAACTAGGGTAGGTGCTGCCACTAAAAAGTGATGACTGAATCCTCTTCTCTTTTGATCAGTTTTGCTTTCATCTGGGAGAGTTCCATACTTGAGCTTACCATCATCTGGCATAACTTAGAGAAGAGGTAGAGTCACAGCCCTCCTCCATTGAGTAGCAGACCACAGACTCTGCTGAACCAATCACTAAAGCCCCGGTTAATAAGGACCAAAAGGTGGCCCACAAGTAGCTTGCAAGCAGCTCCAGCTTGGATTCGACATCAGGGTATCACCTCAGCAGCTGTGGCTCCATGCTAGGACAGGAATTGCTGTGCATTTCACACTCCAACTATGACTGGATAAGGAACAGAAATGGCTGCAGTGATCTCCCAAGGACCCAGCCCCACACTCACTTAACCTGTCATGCAACAATGGGAGATGCATGCATCCGTCATCTACTTTGAAGGTCTTCTTTCCTTCCCTCAGGTCTCTGGGATGTGCAGCACATGGCTTTCTGCTGCACACACACACATAGAAAAACCCTTGCCACATGTTTTAATGGGTAAGAACACCAGATTTTCCCATTTAGAAGCTGGCTTTGGAATACAAACATTTGATTATTCTTTCAGAAGCCCAGTGCTTAATTTGAGATGATGTACCATTAGTCCTTATGAAAAGCATCATGTAATAGGTAAGGCCCAAAAAAAATTGAAAGTGGAAGAAGAAAAGACAATCCTGAATCTCCTTCTTGCATACAGGTATGTTTCTAGACACAGAAAACATAGAAAATGCTGTCTTTAACCAAGATAACTCCAATTGAATATTGCTGTCAGGAAAAGAAAAGCTTGCTTCATCTAAAAGTTAGCAACTTAGGCATCCAAAAGATTGAAAAAGTGCTTTATTAAAAAAAATCCTATGTGACCAATACTACCTTGCCACCAGGACTTCTAGGTTGTTGTTCACTATTCATATACTATGCTTCAGTTGTGATGATAAGAACAAGCCAAAACAGTTAGATTTGGTTTTGTTCAGTAATTTTTGGTCCAGATGAACCTCTATGACTCTCCAGTGAGAAAGGAAGATACCACTTTACTACGTAAATTAACAGACAAAACTATGTAACTTATTAGTGAAGGCTATACTTGTCTTTCTGGCACATCACAGTTTTCTTTTCCTACATTACATGAGGTTCTCTTAATGGCCACTTCATCTCCTTTTCTTGCATTGCATATTCCAGGTTCTCTCTAGTCACTTCCGAGAAGCTCTTCCAGCCAGCAGTTACTCTGATTTACTGCATCTTCCTCCCTCCTTCCATGCTGGGATTGACATAGATACCTCATTTCATCTCTAATCCCATCAGAAATCACACCATACAGACAACATATTTTGTTTCAGTAAAGGAGAGCTATTTCTCTCTGGCAGATGAAAGAAAGGAGGATTTTGCTGGGGGGAGGCAGGGAGCAGTGTGTGTGTTCCCTGGCTGGCAGCCACTTTAGCTTTGCCCAATTTCTTAAACTCAACCTGTTCTTCCCAAGTTCCAGATTTGGTGCCAGACTCTTATTAGTGACCAGTCTGCTTTATGCATTCTTAGATGTTACCCTACATATAAGAGAATGCCACCGACATTCAGCATCAGTTTTCCTCTGGTGTGCAAAGCAGTACAGCCTGCACAGCAGCAGCAAAACTAATACACATCATCTTAAACTTGGTCGACTGCTTGTTCTCCCTAGCAAAAGAGAAGTCTTCTGAAACATGCAGTACTTTAGTTGCCTTTAAAACAGTGTACAATCTTACCAAAAGTGTCATAGCTTACATTTCAGAGGAAAGCTTACTATAAACCACAAGATTAAACTGATATTACATGCAATTACTGGCTAAAACCTCTTTAAGAGGCACTACATTACAACCCACTGCAACCCCTGTTGGGACAGCAAGTGGCTGACTTACTGAGTGGCAAGTCCAGTACTAAAGGCCTCTGGATCAACTCTGCTTGTACAAGAGTCTTACACAATGCAACTCTGTTGAAGTAACTATTATTCATCGTTCATTCACATTAGAAAAAGATCAAATCTATTTTATGCATCTATAGTCAGCTTGACGGACAGGGCATTTCTGCTACCATAGCATCCAGTTACAGATAAGAAGCAACAAAATATCCTTTCAATTATAAACATGCACCTAATTTGTATTACCAAAAAAAAAAAAAAAAAAAAAATCAAATAAATGACCACTATAAATACTGCGTGTATTCTTCATCACCTATTACAAGTTTCAGTTAAATTTTGAAATAAGTAATTTCAAAATGAATTTCAACTGGAAGATGCCCTATTGTACAAGAACTAGGAAATCCTTCCAAAAAGTAAATAAAAAATTCCCCAAAGCTATATGCCTTCAATACCTCTCTCAGAGCCTGTATCAATCAATCAATACATTTGTTCCTATACTCAATGTTAGTCTATGTTCTTAACTTTGCATTCAAACCAAGTAACAACAGCAGCTCTAAGCTGCCATCCTGTCACTCAAATAACCAGATAACACACAACCTCCATCTGCCAATTAGGAATAGGCACACAACAGTCAGACATCTGTCACGCTGTTTCAGAGTAACACGCAGCAAGAAAGCCGCAACAGCATTTTTAATAAAAGCCAAACCATTTTACTTCCATTGCTGGCCTGTTGCAGAATACAGTAGGATAATGCAATCTTATCAGTGGATGAAAATCAAAGTCCAAGATGTCTCTTGTTACCAGCTAGCTGTTAGTATCAAATTTAAGGTCACAAGAGGTACAACTTCAATGCTGTTAACCTACAATGTCTCCAACCACAAGGCTTTCTGATCAACATCAGGATAACATCTTGCTGACCACCCATCACGAAAACAGAATCATTCTTTCAGTTTCACATTTGCCTCCATAACGCTGTCTGCCCCTATTCCCATCTAAACCCTTGGTCTCCTTCTCGCCCTGTACTGAAGAGACAAGTCCCAGATCCTACAAGCCTTGAACATGCACTTCCATTCTGTACATATGAAGAATGGTGCCAGCTGAGACACTTAAACTAGTCTCAGTCACTCTGACTTACAATTTGTTTATTATAACAACTATTAATAAAGTACTACTGACAACACCTTCCTGACTCTTCCCTCCCTTTGCTCATCTGTCATTGATGTGTGTCGTCTTCTACAGCTCTGGAGAAACCCAAAAGAATTTAATCAAATGAGGATAGGGAATGCTGAAGCTTCACAGGAGGATGTAAAAAAATAATTAATCAACAAACCAACAATCAATCTTTGTCGATCATACAAGTAACCATGGGGAGGAAGAGCAGAAATATTCAGCGAGGCATAATTTGACTTGAGTACACAAAAACTATTTCCATCACACATTACAGGCATGGAAATTTCACTGCAAAAGGGAAGTTGATAATTTTGCTTGTCAAAGGATTTTCATCAAAGTGTTCAAAGGTCAGCATACACGTGCTTGATTGCCGGAGTACTGCCCTATTTTGCAAGATGTAGGCTAAGGAAAAGTTACTTCTGTAAAATCAACAAATTGTTTCAGCTCTCATATACAGCACTCTCTCGTGTGGGCAACTTCCTGCCAAATACTGATATCATCTTGGATTAAAAAAATAAATATGATAGATTTTGCTTCAGAGTCAGCAAGCCTTTGCAGTGTGTAAGTCAGAAATGCTATCAGCTAAAACATTTAACTTTACTCTTGTAGAAACCAGTTTAAACAAAAAGTTGAAAGGAATGCAAAGAATAAGGTTTATTATTTAGAATGACAAACCCATTCCAGTTTTACCAGACAGCACTACTTGAACAGCAAGTTAAGATACTTAGAGACTGCTAAATTAGTGATTCTTATTCCTGCACGCTGCACTGAAACTACTAGCAAAATGCACAGGAGATACTCCAAGATAAGTTTTGCTTTAGGAGCTACTGAAGTGTGAAAATGAGCTGACTCAACTGCATTTTACTTTCCATGTAGAACTGTGCAAAAGCAGAAGTTTCCACTCAGGAAGCAAACCAAGCAACGTAACCTTACATAACGCATTCCCGTTGTAAAAAGAATGATCCCATGTTAAGAGTGAAAAGCTGATCCTCACTAGGGACCACAGCAGGATTATGACTTGTTGACCCTTTTAGAAATTTTCCAAACACAGCTACAGAGCCTAACAAAAAATTTCAAGTTGCTAAAAATGTAAAGGCCAAGGACCTGCCCTGCCTAAAGTTGCTGAAGACCAATCTGTGTTTTGGCAAATTCAAAACACATCCTAGAATAACCAAAAGGATCATCTGAGACAAAGGTTGCTGGTTCACTTCTTATAATGGGTAGCAAAGTTTCCTGAAAGTATTTAGCTATGCCAGGTACTCAAGACAAAGACAGAATGACTTTTGTGCCAAGAGTCCCCCAAGAAAAGAATAAAAAGTCTAATAAATTATAAATACACATGCACTGCACTTTTATCCTACTTCTTGTGCAACCATTGGCCACAGGACACCAGGCTGGAAGACCTTCCTGTCTGAATCAGTCCAGCCATCAGCACGATCAAAGTCTTGAGGAGAAAAGTCAAAGGACCATTCACAAACCTCCAATCTCCAAGGCTGTAGCCTGACAGGCACATTTTGCGTGACAGCAGAAGAGCCAGGAATGTGCAAAGTACGACACAAACGTATCATACAAGATGACAAAGTAACTACAACTCATTATTGACTCATTTGTATAATATGAAAATTGAGACTAAGTAACACAAATATTCTATATAAAGCTATATTTCTGTATCCCCCTCCTACTTTCTCCCTTCCCCTCCCCCATCCCCCCCCCCTCCTGCCTTGGAAAGTGTTTCCATTGCTCTGGTAACTAAAGTGTTGTGGTTTAACCCCGGTTAAACTACTGAAGAACAATAGGAGTGGAAAATTTTAAGAAAGATATTCAGAGCTTAGACATGATGTGGGCCCTTGCATCATGGCAACAAAGTTTTGATTTAAATTCTGGATGTAGAATGTAACAAAAAAAGTTGAAACATTTAAGAGTTTAACCCCATGTAGTTAAGAAAAAAACCTCTCAATGACTCACCTCACTCACAAACAGTATTTACATACATACAATTAAACAATAAAATTCAACCTCAACACACCTCAAGCATATGCCTTCTCAGACTTCTACAGTTAAACCAACTCTGATCTTGTTAGCAGGGAGACAGACCAGAGAGAACTAGGGCACCACTGAGGGCACATAATATCGTGTGTGCTAATTAAAATCATCCTGAATTGAACACATATCTAACAGCACGTACCACCATATTGCAGAATCTACATTTTGGAGAACATATAACCCAAACATCCTGGCAGCTTATACTTCTGGAAGACTCAGTGTACTACCAATTTGGAAGGCTAATCTGGAAACCTTAAGACTTCAACTGGCAGGGGGGCCTGTTTGGGAAAAGCACTGCATCCCTGCATCTCCCTTCACACCATGGTTTGCTACGGTTTTTTTGGTCAAGGAAAAAAAAATATAAAAAAATCAGAATCGTTACACATGGAATGCCCCTAAGCTCATCAGACGTATTGGTGATGATTATAAAACCAACCATTATTGAGCAGCCAACATGCACTTACAGAAAGAGCATGCATACAAGCATGTCTTCAAGAACAAAGTAGATCTGAAAAACCCCAAAGTATCTTTATTTAAGCATACGTCAGCACTTTATGAACAGTTTCACTCTTCCCTGCACTGTCAACTTTCCTGTTCGTAGCTCCTTCGCTAGAAGATAAAAGGGACTGGAAGAAACAAATTTTAAGGAGGAAAACCTAACTGCAAAATCACAAATACTACCAACGGAATCAGAAGTACACCTCAATTATTAGTTTCTTCAAGTTGAACAGTGTTGCAAATAAGACCTTTGTGAAAGCAAATATAAAGTAAGGAAAAGAGAGCAAATCCTATATTTACTGAATAAAGTGAGAAAAAACAGCATCACACCCACAATCCTTAAGACTTCAAAGCGAATCAGTGAGAAATATCAATTGCTGTTCAAGAAACATCAAGAAAATGGCTGGAAGTCAGATGCACACATTTGTGTTAGTTATCTCTTTTAAAATATAACGAGGTATTTTATATTTAGCACAGTACTACTGTAGACATGTTTTTAACTACTATAGCATTTCTTAATGTTTATTAAGCCTTTTATTCTAGCAGACACAGAGCAAAATACCATTTTAGGTAAAACGTTACTCAGGCCTTGATTAGCTGCTGTTACTGATACAGCATTTTGAAAATGGTTGCAGACAGAAAAGGAATAGGCCATTTTAATTCTTCAGAAATATTTTTTTGAAATGCAGAAGATCTGTTCTTACAACGTTAGAAACACCAGCTACACCTCATTTAGTCAATCATGTCCACCTAAATAAAAATTTGTTTCTTCCCTGTACACCGAGTGCATCACAATAAAATGTCTGAAAAGGATACAGCATTTGGGTAACACAAACCAAGTCACACCTTATTCCACATCAGCTTTAAATCAATTTCCTTCCAATAAAGGGTCTCCTCATTCTCTTAGTGTTATGCTACGATTATATCCAAGCCAGCATTCATTTTGCCCTCCTAAATACTAGCAACCTCCACTGCCGTTCACCCCTTCATCCTGAAAACCGTGATGACCATTTTATTTTAAGTGACGACACCTACGAACAGCTACCCGTAACTCTCAAGTCTTGTCAGACTGACACTCACCAATACCTCTCTGAGGAACGTGAAAACTTTGTTTACGTTTAGTTCAGCAGAAAGTATTTTAAGACTGACTGACTTACACAACTACGAGCCACAAGGGTCTTTTTTGATATATCTCGTTTCACTGTCATGAAGAGAGGTTAGTAGAGCTTTAGAAACCCCTTTCCATCATCAAATTTATAACTGAACTCAGCTCTTGTCAAGGAGGTTCCCCGCCTAGTCGGCTCCGGAGCTGGAGCAGGATTACTCCGAATCTCAAACCCGTGGGCTCCCCTGTACAAGCAGCCGCAGGGGCGCCCAGCCGAGAGGCCAGTGGCCGCCGAGGGGAGCGGGTGGGTGGCCGTCACCGGGCGGCTCGGCGGGACCCAGCGCCAGCTCCAGCGGGCCGAGCCTCTTCCACTTTCGGGAAACGCACATCCCGACGAGAAACAACCAACCACGACAGCGCAGGAAAACCCGGCGGGGAAGCACCCCCCGGCGCTGGCGCAGGGCGGGTGCCCGGTGCTGCCCCGCGCCC
>NW_015090862.1:2063756-2089419 GCF_001431845.1 Calidris pugnax
CCGGGCGGCGCCCCCCGGCCCTCCCGGCAGCTCCTCTGGAGGCGGGAGGGCCGCGGCCAGGACCCCTCCCGCCCCCGGGGATGGCGGCGGCGGCGCCCCCTCACCCACCGATGGTGGAGATGAAGGTGGTGTTGAAGGCGTCCTCGCTGAAGCGGAAGAGCAGGCAGGTCTTGCCCACGCCCGAGTCCCCGATCAGCAGCAGCTTGAAGAGATAGTCGTAGGTCTTCGCCATCTTCCCTCGGCCTCGGGCTCGCCGCCGCAGCAGCAGGAGGGGGCGGTGGAGGGCGGGAGGAGGGAGGGGACCAGGCCCCGCCCCGCCCCGCGCCCACTCGCGGCAGGCGACGCCGTGCGTCATGACGCGCCGGAAGCGCCGGGCCCGACGGGAGATGTAGTCTGCGGGCGGGCCCCGGCCCCTGAACCCCGAGCCCAGCGGCCCGTCGGGCGCTGCTCTGTGCGAACGCATGTGAGCACCGCTCACAGAATCGCGGCGTCATGCCCAGATGGGGATGGGAAGGGACCTTCAAGATCACAGTGTCCAACCATCAACCGCCACCGCCAAGTCCAGCACTGACCCGGGTCCCTCAGCACCACGTCTGCCCGTCTGCCACATACCACCTCCATGGGCACCCTGTTCCGAGGCTTGATAATCCTTCCTGTGCAGAAATTTTTCCTAATATCCATCCTAAGCCTCCCCTGGTGCAACTTCAGGCCGTCCCCTCCAGTCCTATCACATGTTACTTGGGAGAAGAGACCGAACCCCTCGCTACAGCCTCCTTTCAGGTTGAGTTTTAAAAACCAGCACAAACTGACACCACAGAAGTTAACAAACAGAGGGTCAGGGCTGAGACCTTGCATTCTTGGTGCTCAAATGGCAGGGGACACATGAGTTTTCCACACAGAAACACACACATCCCAAATTTAACAACACTTGGAGCATTGCTATCACCAGGCGATCAGTTGGCCTCATTCTACAGGGGACCAGGCTAAATTATCTTTGGAAACCAGCTAAATTTGTAAATAGAGTCATGTATTTATCTGCTCAAGTGACACAATAAATAACAGCATCGTGCTGCACGTCACCAATAAGCACAGGGGACACGAGAGTGCATACATGGCCTCAAATATTTACGTGTTGCTTTGGGAGTGCCAAGGAAGGAAGAAACTGTTCACACAACAGAAAAACTATTTTCACACAGCCTCAAGTAGCACCAAACCCTGGGTATTCTGGAGCAACATGTGGTTATTCTAGAGCACTTCAATAAACGCTTTTGCCCATCTTTTTCCACTGATAATTATCTCTCGGTGTGAGGCAGCCTCATTAGGTATTCATTATGCTGCGTTCCTCAGAGAATATCACAAGGCAGTAGAAAAATAAATAGCATTGCTGAAAGACTTTAAAATGACAGTGAAAACCTATTGCTTTAATTTAATTTAGAAATTGTAGCCTTTAGACCTGCGATAAATAGATATCTCTAACGCTATAAATCACTACAATAGTTTTCACCTCCCTCTTGGGAAAACAAAGGCAAAAGAGCTGTTTTCCCCAAATCATTCCTGAAGGGATTGTCATCCTGCAAGGCCTGAGCTACCAGCTTCCTTTTCAGCCCCCTCCAGGCTTCCCCTCCCATGGGTGCTGACTGGCCCGTTGGCACCCACTGGCCAGGGCATCGCTCCTGCTGGTCACCCCGTGGGGAGGACATCCTGCTCAGCGCTGCCTGGAGGAAGGCAGCAGCAAGGAGTCTCTGGATGGGACTGGAGGGTGCTAGTGTGACTCAACCACCTAACAGCAGTCCAGAGATACCTGCTCCTAAGGGTCTTCCCATCAGCTGCCACGTCTATTAGTTATAATCCAGCCTAAAACTGTAAAAAGTACTTTCTCATGGGGTTTTTTTTGGTGTTAATTTGGCAAATATATATGCTGAGTTCCATACAGAATTAAACAAAATTAGTTTTGAATATTAAAGCTCTGTCCTACACAGTTAGCCTCCGTATTCCAAGCACACAAAAAATCACTCCATGGCATTAACTTACAGTTTGATGGGGTGAAACAGGGCTCAACTAGTCTAACGCCTGGCTACTGCTGCATTTGTGCAAAGTATTCTGAGGAATCACTCCAAACAAATACTTTCAGCTGTTATAATCCTTGAAAAAACAAAAACTATTCTTCTCCTAGTTACTAATTATTCCAAATCTTCCTTGTTAAGGGTCTCAATCTGGTGGTGTTCCTGGCCAGTATATGGCTGCGATAACAAGCTGTTTAAAATCCAATGACAGATATGCTGTAAATCTCTGTAAAGGTGAATTTGGTAAGAGCTTGTCATGAATGCTGACCTAACTTTTAGTTAATTGTATCAAAATCTCACTTTACATCATAGATGCTGTGTTGTGATTCAAGTAAAAATTTCATTGTTTGTTTGATTGAGGCCTCTGGAAGACCAGGATACCATCTGAGAGAGCGGAATCAAGGCAGCAAAACAAGGATAAGGGGAATTGCCACTTCTTTCTGTTTTGTTTTACACTCTTGGAGACATCAGCCCAGTTCAGGGTGGAATTGGGAAACATGGCTGCTTGGTTCATTTTTGTGCTGTATAATTAGCTGTTGGGCTGTTTAGCTGTTAAGATGGGTTGTTATAATACTTATTACAAGATTTAGGTTTATAAATGATAATGGCAACCTGGCACTGAAGCAGTCAAACCAAATTGGTTAATTATTTCAGATTAGCATTAATAATCAGATTATAGGAAACTGCAAATGAAAAACTAATCTCTGAAACATTTCCCTGTATCTGTATTTTCAGAGACATGAGTTGCTATGCACTGTAATTAAAGCCATACTGGAGATTACTACGCAATCGTATTTCAGCATTGAAGAGAGTAATTTTGGGGTTAATATTCACTCTTCAGTTTTATGGAACAAATAGACTTCCATATGTCTCTGGAGCAGTATGTTTCAATCGCCATCTGTTACTCAAGAGTAGTTTTATAGAAAAATAATGCAAATTACTTCCCTTTTTAATTACACTGGTGCTTTGCAATATTGCGTTCTGTTCTGATTTGGAAAAGTGCCAGTTTGCCAGATTCAAGGGACAGATGTTTACTTAACCATGAACTTTAAAAACAAGATATATAAAAAAATAAAAGAGTTACATTTTATATTTTCTAGAACATGGAAAAACTGTAATTGTACAATTGTATACCTTGCAACATGTTAGCAAAACTTTGAGGAGCACTATCAAAGCTGCTAAGGATCAATAACCAAGCTGCTACAATACCTGTTCCATGAAAATACTTCGAAGCCCAATCTCTGTTGTTGCACTAAATTGAAAAAGGCAATATTTGTTTTATACTGCATTACAGTCAAACAGATCAATCACAATTCAACATTTCATTTTTTTTTCTGACATGGGAGAGCCACCGAGGGGAACACTGGACGTGCAGCATATAGAAAATGCTTGATACTATGGTTTCCCTTTTGTCCCTACATAAAAGCCATAGCACCCTAATAGTGTGATGCTGACTTGTGCATTTCAAAAAAGCAGAACTTTAAAACTCTTTATAACCCCTAAATGACTGCCCAAACAGTTCTGCCTGAATACCACAGCTGCTCCAATAAGCACATGTTGAGTCCCAACCAAGATACGGCAGAATTCCATTTGTCACTGAGGTGCATGTAAAGTGCATCAGTTAAAGCACTCAGCTTCAGAAAGGCACTAATATGAATAGCAAAATGCAATTAGTCCCTCTGTTCATGTGTAATAAATTTAGCAATCTTTACATACACATTGAGTAACCAGAAAATACTTGTGACTTGTCCAACTCCTACGTTTTAAAGAAAAAAACAGATTCATTCCCACTCTCATTTTCACTTTCTCAAATGACACGCATCATTACTTGTAGCTTTCAAAGATACATTTTTCCTCTCAGTTCAAAGGTGAGACTAGTTAAGTAAAATGAGAACTGTGTGAAAAACGGTCTTTAATTAAGCTCTTCTGTTCAATGCATATGAAATTGTAGGAAATCCTACATCTTAATTGTTTAAGTACAAGGTTTCAAAGAAAACCCCAACAAATAGAGTTTAGAATATGTTGGTAGAACCAGGATCCTGTTGTTTTGGCAATAATTGGAATCTACAGGTCCAAGTCCTACAAAAGATAATATCATAAGGCAGTCTTGCCTTGAATGCCACCTAATTGCAAATCATTAACAGGAGCTTTGCTCCTTAGCTTTTGGACTCTGCTAGCTAATATGATAATATTTTTGATGTATATCTTTAACAACTCTGGTCTTGGCAGATGCCTCCGTAATTTATTACTGTTTGATGACCATCATGTGACACTCCTTTAAAAAAACCTCACTTATTCTCCAGTTCCAGGAAATACGTCTTTTACCGCAGGTAGATAATTCTACACTTGTCTTACTGCATTTGATATCCATATGTCTTGCTTTTAATTCCTAGTTGTAAGAAGACCAGTGCATAGGTTTAATTTTTTTGGTCTTTACAAAGAACAGTACTCTCCTTTAGTGATCTGAATGTATGAATTTTCCACATGTACACACTGCAGAACTTTACATAGAAGAGGTTAAATCAAGTAATTATCAGTGGAAAAAAAATCCTTAAAGTATGTACAGTTCAATTCCAGAAAGGAAAAGCACTTATAAGTGCTTATAAGACTCTTATCTATAAGTTCCATTAATTTCAAGGTTTGCTATTATGGCGGTGCTAAAAGTGGACCTTCTTCAAGTTCCAGTGCTAATCTAAACCATCTCAGCATAAGCATATTTAAACCAAGTGACTACATGCCCTGGTTTACACCATTAATTTATAATCAATTAAAATTATAATACTTAATTCTGCAGTATAGGCAAAGCCACAGACAGACTGCGTTCCAGATCAAACACACCACTTGAAGTGAACCTACTTATTTGGAGTGCAGCTTAGAGCTGGTTAGTGTATGGAAATCTAAACAGTCTTAATGACAGTCCTATGGAGACACTCATGCAAATTTTAGTATTCTAGACAAACCACTATAAGCATTATTAGGATGAATTAGGTTTTTTTTAAATCGGTCATTACTGATTTCCTCAGTGAACACAGTCAATTTCAACAAGTTTTTGTAGTAACTCCCCCCGAAAAGCCTGTATTCTCGCAACATCAAACAGCAAATCCTAAGGACCCACCCAAACTCAGCTGCAGGGGTCATAAATGGAGCAGGACAGAGCAGCACTGGGTGTCAGTGGGTGCTCTCCCAGCCGCCACCTCCCTCCTGGCAGGGAGGGCTGGCTGGACCAGCCCAGCAGGAGACCATGGCCAGGAACCTCAACAGAGACACAGATTCAGCGTTTAAACAGCAAGAGACTGACACTCCCAAAGCAGGGAAAAAAAACACCCAACTGTCCCTATGTTGGTTTTAAAAGCCTCCAGATCGGTGTTCGGAAATTTTCTGTTGTCATTCCAGCAAACAGATAATGTTTCTTGTTCTTTTCTCTAAAATGACATCAAAGCCTTCGTTTGCTGGGAGGAGGCTGGAAAGGGGAAGTCCTTCTCTTAGACCCGAATGTGTCTCTGTCTCTGTAGGCCACGCCACCGTGGTAGGGACTGCATTTCTCTCCTTGTTAACTCACAACTTAAACTCAGTGTTGCATTTCTGTTTTCTGAAGAGAATACTTCAAAAAAAGCTTCAATCGTAAGACTGAAGGTAATGCATTAGAAGTGACTCATTCAGTAGGTCACTGAACTACAAGCAGTTATGAAAAGGAAATGAATCTCCAAGTAAAACCAAAATAGAGAACCAAACAGAGGAATGTGTCCAAAACACATCCTGTTTTCAGATCATCCTGTGTACCCCTCCTTCCACAGAAACCAATCTTTAATGTAAACGGTGACTCTTTAAAGTCTTCCTCAAGCACCAGAGGCTCCTTGCAGGGAAGGCACTTGAGAAAGCCAGGAGGAAGAGATGAAGGAGGGCGGCACTTTAGAAGTTCTGGGATTTTTTTGATGGTTCTTTATACATTGGGAAGGTATTTTCCTAAACAAAGGAAAACACAATTCTCCTTCAGATTCTGAATCAACAGTATTAATAGAGTCTCCGCTTTCCATTCTGCTGGCAGATAAATAGCATACATTTGAAAAAGACTGAAAGGGAGTAGGAACAGCTAAGACTCAAAAACTGACTCTGTGCTGATAACAGGATAGCATGCAGGGGAAAGTATGAGTCAGCCTTTCATATTAAATTCCCCATGATATAACAAGAAATACTTCCTAAATACCTCTGTCTGTGTGTCATCACCATCCCAGAGCACAAGGAAAAAACGCTAACATGGCATTACAGCGCTGCGAGATGATGGTTGTGACGGCGAGAAGAGGAAAACCAATATAATGGGTTGAAGCACTGAAAAGCATTGGTCTATTCTTGCAGAATAATGTAGGGTTCTGGGGTGGAAGAAAGATTTTGAAAGCTGTGTACAGCGTCAGCACGGGAGAGGACATCCCAGCTTTGAGAATATTGTTGCCCCTATTAAACTTACACCTTCACTTGTGCTCACGGCAAACTTTTAAAATAATTTTTGCAAAATGCATCAGTTCTCTCTTCAAAAAGGATGTGCGTCAACACACTGCCTGTTGTACGTCTTGGAAGGCCTTTCATGGGAAGCAATTTTCATAAGGTCTGCTTGTGCCACTTACTGGACTTGTAGTGAATTACACTTTTAAGTGTTCCAGGCTTGATTAATTGAATCCAAGTCTTTACAGATTATATTTGTGATTATTTTTATTGATTTATGGAAAAAACCCACTCAACCTCTTACTAAAAAACTAATGAAGAATGTTTTTTTCATTCCCACTATCTGCAATATTTTTATTTCTCACAGGTTCCCTAAATGGGTTTGAACACATAAATGGTGACTAACAGAAATTCTTCCGCTTTTTTTTTGTTTTTTTGACTGGGGTGGGAAACTGCAGAAGAACGCGCACATAGGTTGTATGCACAACTTCATGCAATGTGTCATTTAGGAAGAAGCAACATGAGCAACAACTTACTGAGCATCTAATATAAAAGTAGACGGGACTTCTAGATTCCATTAATTACCCTAAAATACCTGTGTCATGTATTAATCTGTTAGAAAATGAGCAGAATTTTTGAAAAGAGAACTGGGCTCGCATTAAGACTGTCTATCTCTGTGCCTAATCCCTTTTGCCGTGTCAGAGCTGCCCCCCCAGCCGCACCCTCACGCCCCTCCATAGAGCTCTCACGCTGCTTCTGCCCCAAAATGCCGTTTTCCCTACGGGAACCCAGCCGGCGCCTCACTCCGACCTCCTGCAAACACCCAGCCAAGGCGGACGCGCTCCCCGCGCTCATTCCCGACCCAATTAAGCCGATGAAGTGACGAGCCGATGCCGTTGTGGCAATCAGCCTCCCGCTCCAGGAGGAGCGCACCCCACTCCGCCCTCCCCTCCAACCCACCATAGAGCCGAGTCCGCCGAGCGCGCAGAGCGGCCCCGGCCCCGTGCCCGCCGGAAGCGGGCGTGGAGGGGGACGCGGCGGCGGCAGCGACCATGCCGGTGAGTTGTTTACCAGCGGCGCCCGGGCCTTTCCGCGGGGCAGGGACAGCGCCGAGCGCTCGTCTCCGGCTGATAGCGGGCCTCGGGGACGGGGCGGGGGCTTCGGGTGACAGCAGCCACCCCGTTACCGCGGCCTTGGCGGGGGGAACGGGGAGCGGCCCCTCCCGCCTCACCGTCTGGGAAGGCCCCGGGGGGGGTCTGACCGGCCCCGCCGCCCCCGGCCCCGCCGGGAGGGTGGCCCTGGAGCCGCGGCCGTGCTCGGTTGGAGCTGTCCGACCGCCCGTTCCCAGCGCCGCTTAACGCGCGGTGCCTTCTCCCTCTTGTCCCCCCCAGCTGGCGAAGGACCTGGTGCATCCCTCCCTGGAGGACGAGAAGAGAAAGCACAAAAAGAAGCGTCTGGTGCAGAGCCCAAACTCTTACTTCATGGATGTGAAATGCCCAGGTAAAGATTTGAAAGGTTTACGTCTTGCAGAAGGAACAAAACTAGTTTTTCATGCGGTTCATCTTCATTAATGGTCTGATTTCTTAATGTTATTTTTTTTAAATAAAAGTGGTCTATCTGTTCTGCAGAGGAAAAAACAAGGTAGTTCATCTTCATTAATGGTCTGATATCTTAATATTGTTTTTTTAAAATAAAAGTGGTTTATCTGTTCTGCAGAGGAAAAAAAAAAGTCTATATATTGCTTTGGATTCTTTTAACAATAAAAGTGTTTTCAGCCTTTCACAAAAGTTAATTTGAGCAATCAGCTTTTAATTTTCTTTTCTGGAGGTCTGGCACGAGATACTTTTTTTTATGAAATCCCAGCAAGTAGGGAAAAAACCAAACCCCCAGATTTGCCCGTATAAGAAGCAAGATGAAATGGATGCCTTAAAGCATCCACAGCACAAATGTTAAATAGAAGAAAAGATCGTTTCGTTCCTTTTGCAAGTTGATTGATTCTTGAAGACAACCAGAAACTTTCTGCAGGGATCTACACAGACATCCTTGGAGTTTATATAGAAGGTAAAACATATACAGCTGCCTTTTTCCCATGTTGCTGTTAAGAAGTAACCTAACATCTTGCTCTCGTATACAGGGGTTCTATTTAAGGTGTTGCCTATGTCTGCTTTTCACAGATTTTCATTACCTTGGCTCGGAAACATCTGTATAACCAACTTCTCTTTTATAAACTAAAACATGGGGTCTTCTAGCACAATTACAGGAGTGTGCTGTACCAGCGAACAGCTCCCATCAGCACAGCTACATCCATATTGAGACACAGAAACTGTCATGTGGTAACTTACCTCCTAGAAGCTGCCCCGGTGTAAGAAGGTTATAGCAGTAAGCACAGTCGTAGGCTTAACATACAGTAGTGATCATCCTGACTAGGAGGAGGGAATTGTTACTGTATTCATCTTTCCTTATTATCTTATTCTTTCTTAGTAGCTTAGATTTCTAAGAAGCTCTGAGACATTGTTTTCCATCTAAAAATGAGGTAAATTCATTAAAAATGTTTGAAAGGAAAGTGTGGTTACTTTTAAAAAATGTATGATTGAAGGAAGGCTAAGCCACTGATTTATTTTTTTTAAACTTTCTTCAAACCAGTGTACATGCATATACTAAGATACTGTTAATGTCAACATAGGCCCATAGGGTCATTTGTTATCTTCATTATTGTTGCTTAATGTCAAGATAGGGTCATTTGTTATCTTCATTATTGTTGGATTAATTGGTTATTGAGTTTGAGGGGCACACAGCACAAAGAGTAGAGCTACAATAACAAGAGAGTCTGAAGCACGAGGCCCTGAAAACACTAGACAGCCTCGTGCATCATTCACTGGTGTTGAAGTTGCTAGCTAGTTACTGAGCTGGATTTGGCTCCTTTCCCTGCAAAATCCACAAAGTTAAAATCTCATCAACGTGGAAGTACATATTCATGGGAGGAAAACAACATTTGCTACGGTTAAATTTTAGCTGCGAGCAGTTTTGTGCAAACAAAGATTTGTGCAGTTACTATTTGTGATTTAAATAAAGCAGAAATCTGTTACTCTGCCTTACAGGAGTTCTGTCTACCAACCAGTACTCATTAGAGAGCTTTCTGAGGCCCTTCCTCACAACATAAACTCTGTCATCTTTCTGGTCCACACATGCTGAAAATGGCATCTATGCTCACCTTTATCTCTTTGTCTATTTTCTATATCCCCATCCAGAGTAAATCCTTTACAAGTTTTTTCTCTCTGATAATTACTCTTGGCTAATTAAAGATACTTTGCAGGCAAAAGAATGAAAGCAGTGAAAATCCCTTTGTCTAAGCCACGTACGAGAGTGATTTCATTCTTTCTTAAGTCATAGTATTTGGAAATTGTAAACAAAGTGTTGCTGGTGCCTCTTGCATCTGGAATTAATGAAGTTATTCTGTGCAAGTCTTCTCGTTTAAATATGACGCTGGCTTTGTAGAATGCAACCAAGCACATGCCTTGCGTGTACCAATTATTAAACAGAAAGCAAACACAGATTTGAACAGCAGTGTTTATATTCACAGCTGCCAGACTTTGTCAACAACAATGTTCTAGTGTTACAAGTTAAATATTTCTCTAGCTAGAGGGGTTCTTCTCTTCAGCAGAGAAGGCTAGTCCAGAACTCCTCCACTTTTTTTTTTGCTTTCCTATGTATGTTAGTAAAAGCAAGTACTTCAGACCACAATAGCAATGTTTTGCTTTGTTTTACTTGCTATGCTGTGTAATGAAATACAGATCCATTTTTGGACAAGTGTATTTACAGTATCTGATTCAATTGCACATACAATTAAAAAAAAAATCATGCTGGAAATCATTAATGGAAAGTTTAATAATGCTGTTTTCCAGGATGCTACAAGATCACGACTGTATTCAGCCATGCTCAGACAGTAGTTCTGTGTGTAGGGTGTTCAACTGTCCTGTGTCAGCCTACTGGGGGCAAAGCCAGGCTCACAGAAGGTAAGGGGCAATGTTTAGCAGCCCAAGTATTTCACTTACATAAATGCATGTACGTATTTATAGCCTGCAAGTATTTTAACTTTGATTTTGAAAACTGATATTGGAATGCTTATTTTGCAACTTGCTTAGAGTTGGTTAGTAAAAACATTGTTAATGGGCTCTGAATTGCAAATTTTTTTTCAGATCCAGATATGCCAGGCAGCTAAGCAGCTACATTGTGATCAAACACACTCAAGTTTAGGTGGTTTGTCTTGTGATTTCCTTTAGGTTATCTGTAGTACACTCAAGTTTAGGTGGTTTTTCTTGTGATTTCCTTTAGGTTATCTGTAGTAAGTACTACCTGTTTAATTCTGAGCTAAGTTTAGAGCGTTAAAAAGCAGCATTAAAGGAGTAGGGTACATCTGCCAGGCTAAAGCCATTCTGTGCCACTGCTAGTCAGTGCTGCCTTGCCTGTTTTTGAACTGTACTGTATGGCAGTTCCCTGGCTCATGTTGCTTAATCAAACTTTGTTTTGTATAAATCGTAAAGGAACAAATAACCACTCATATACAGATAACTAGTGTGGCACCAGTATATCTTGAAATGCAACCCAATGTCTGTGATACAAGAAAAGCACTGGAAGTACTTGAGGGTTTAAAAAAACTAAAGAAAAAATCCAGATTTTATTCATGTTTTGTTTAAAGGTCAAACGGTAAATATATATGCAAATTGCCTATCGTAGTGCTATAACCATGTGCTACTCTATGAATGTAGTTTATATGAGGACAGAGTACCTGAAATAAGGCTGTTGAGCAGTTGAAAAGGTATCAGCACTCCTAGCAGCTGTTTCAGTTTGGGGTTTGTATCACTAAGGGATGGAACAGTAGACTGAAATTTTTAAAAGCATCTGGAAGAAAAGAAATAGTAACACCTTAGCCTTATTTTAAGCTGAATTATGTGACAGCCATGTTGTTCTGGTTGAGTTAGAGCAAACTCTAAAGTGCTAAATCTTCAGCTCTTGTAGTACATGAAATTTATTTATTGCACAAAAGTTGGGTGGGCAATTTTCTAAGGCAGTCAAACAATTTAAGGACTATTCATATCTATACTCATGTGATTTCTTTGCAGGCTGCTCATTTAGAAGAAAGCAACACTGAACACTTCAGCATGTGGGTTTGGATCTGTGTTCCTGAAAGCCTTACCAGTTTAAAAACGCCTGTTAATACAACAATGTAATTACGATTGATTTTGTAAAAATTACATGCTATTGGTGACTAATGAGCTGGAATCTCTTTTTCAATAAATGATTTGAAGTGCAAGATTTTTCTGCAAGTTTGCAAACAACTGAGCTCTATTTTTATAATTTTACTTTAAAACAGTGTATTGTTAATTGAGTGGAGTCATTAATATAAACGCCTTGGACTTGCTGCTTCCTTCCCCTCATTAATCATCAACTACAGCAATGTAACGCATATGGTGACAGAAACTGCTATAAGAATGCATTTTGTATAGTTTATTACTGCAGCTACCCTAACTGCAAGTGTTACATAGATTTAAAATGGATCATTTAGTTTCAACATTGCTTTAGCCCCTTTACTATGTTGAGTAATGTGGTGATAAATAAAAATATGAAGTTACTCACTTATGTTCAGCCGTTTTCCTGGAATGCATGTTTTTTCCCTCCCTCTAATCTGGTCTTGAAACTGCATTTGGTATTCTATACTGAGACTTCTAGATACACACACACACAAAAAAAAGTGTCTTTTGCAAAACACTGCAACCATTCGGTATAGAGAAGGCATATGGTGTGTATGTAAGCACCAGTAAGTCAGCAAACTACACTAACAGCTGTGAATGGTATCCAGTCAGTAAAACACTAGGACAGCAAAACCATGCACATTTTCAGTATTAAATGCTGACATTAAATAAATACCTTTTTGCAATGAGGAAACAGGTTTTTAGTTAGTTTTTAAAAGCCATCCCTTTCTAAATGGCTGTTAAAAAGTATTTTTTTCAGCCACGAGAAAACATTTGAAGTCTTTTATGTATCTTATTTTACTAAATAATATCTCAAGTTAAGTATTAACATCTCATTATCATCTTAGCTCTTGGGGAGCTAATTATTGTTGGGAATTTTTATTTAACCTGTATTTTTATGACTTTTAAAACTTGTACATTTCTAGTGAATAAAAAAACTCCAAAACCCGATGTTACAACTTGTTGCATTTGCAAGGTAAGTTTTATTTCAGTAAATTGAAACAGTGAACACTTATAATTATCAGATGCAAAAAGCAGGTGTTGATACAGAAATAGATGCACCAATTTAGTATACATGCATTTTAAGAAAAGTACAGCTTTATGTCAGTGCCAAACTGTGCTTTCACAATAAAGGTTAATGTAAGAGCAAGCTTATGAAAGCTGCTCTTAATTGACTAGTTTCCCACACTTAATGCTGGTCCATCAAAAAACTGCTTTCAGAATAAAGATCAAAATAGCAATATTAATTCACTTGTGACCTGAATACATATGCTAAGGCCAGATTGATTCCTAGTCTCCTGTATCTCTGCCTTCTCTTCCTCTACCCTAAAACGTAAGGACTTATGATTAAGTAAATACCAAATCAGAGAAAGTCAGTGACCCATATTGTCCAGGTGCTGCAAGATGAAATTTAGACATCATAGCATCTCCAACACCATATATGTGACAACAGAGGGTTTTTTTGAAAGCCTTACGTTACAGGAGATACAGCATAAAGAACATGGTATGTTCATAAAAAGTTGGTGGCTAAACATAGTCTATGAGGGAAATTAGGCACTGTCATTAAGATCTTGGTGTTAGAAATGCCTCAGACACTTCTTACCATTATTTTTTTTCTTTCACACTTCAAATATTTACATTTATTAGTGTTTGGTCATGTGCAGGCAAGCATAATGGTAAACCTATGCCTTCTACACCCTGAATCTTTCTCTAAATCCAAACACAACGGTCAGTGAGTAATACTTGTTTTCTGTCAAGTATGCAAAATGGTTTGCAAGAATAAATACCATTTGCAAAAAAGTGTAAGTTTTAAAATAACAGTATTACTTTTTAGATTTTCTATATTTAAAACACTGTTTTTTGGTCTATTTGGTCTATTTTACTCACATATTCTTCAACACAAAAACAACTCAGAGCTACTTACTCTTGTTCCTTGTGTAAAACGGGCAATAACCTCTGCTGCTGCACATCTACCCAGCTGGTGGCTGCTCAGGACTGGGAAAAAAAACATACGTTGCTATTGTAGAAACTGCTCACCTCTGGTACAACTGTATTGGAGCTCTCAAACACTATTAAAGACCTCAGTGGAAGAGTAGATAATTTACTGCCTGACCAAGTGCAAAGTTCGTTCAGAAGGGTTCTCTCTGTTGTCTCTACTGATTTGATACCCTTGAGAGAAAGACAATCCATCATTAGTGAATGAAAAAGTGAAGGATTGGTGAGTGGGCCATAAAACCCAAGCAAATAGTTTAGGTCTAAGCTCGTACTGTTCTAAGGCACAAGAATGATTATAATCATGAAAAGTACTAAACCAGTCCTACTCCCTTCAATTAAAAATGTAGGTATAACACCAACACCTCAAAATACTAAATTTCCTGGTCTGTCAGTCTTAGTTAATAAAATGTTACCACAGGCTGCTGGGAACAGACCCCACAGCACGATGCTTCATCATGGGGTAGGTAACAATGATGAAGTTAATACTAGAAGCACTAATTTGGGAAAGAGGCAAGTAAGGCCAACTTCTGCCACCTGTCATCTTGCTCCTTAAATTCAGAGGCAGAGCTGCCAAGCAGTGCAAGGAGGTAAGTATTCAAACCTTTCCTGAAGGGTCTTTAGGGTGACAGAGCGCTGGAACAGGCTGCCCAGGGAGGTCATGGAGTCCCATTCCTTGGAGATTTTCAAGACCCACCTGGATGCCGTCCTGAGTAACATGCTCTAGCTCCAGGCAATCCTGCTTCAGCAGGGGAGTTGGACTAGATGATCTCTATGGTCCCTTCCAACTCTAAAAATTCAGTGAAATTCAGTGAAATTTCTACTACTGGCTTCAAGTAGAGTTATTTGAGTTCCTAATTCCTATATCTAAAGGAATAACTGCATTACAGAACACAGTGCCATTTCTGGCTACCAAAGTGAGCATGTGTATCCTTCAAAAACAATGAGACAGTTTGACAGCTTACCATGTTGTGCTATTCAGGCATATCTGACTGTAGAATTAATACCCTTATTTCACAGTAAACTAGTTTCACACATTCTCTATGTCCAATAAAAATGGGAGAGAGGACATCTAAATGACAAAAAAATAGATTTTTACTTACATTACTCTAGCTTCATTCTTTTCTAATTCTTAACAATCCACAGCTCTGACAAAAGTGTACTTCTGCTATAAGTCAGCATTCTGGATGCAGCTTCAAGGTTTGGGTTTCATTGCATTTTTTTGCTTTTTAAGCAAGTAAGAAAAGCGCTATGTGAAAATATAAAAAACAGTAAAACTATTATTCTGTAAAAAGTAATACTGAACAGTTTGGCAGACTGAAACTGTGAGAATAATGAATAATGTCTGTGTGTGCTCTAATCAAGATGTGAATTTTTTTTAAAGTTTAACATTTAAGGTAGGTAATTTATTGTTGTACTTTTCAGTGCAAGAAACCGATGCTAGTTTTTTTAATCTTGGTCAAATGCTTGACTGGATGAGAAAAAAAACCTGCTAATACAATGGTAATTTACACAGGTACTACAGGAATTCACATTTGACTGTTACATTCTCCTTTTCTGTAAGTTAGGAACTTCCCTGAGAGATGAATTCCAGTTACATGTAAGTTTAGCACCACTAGCAGAAGTTAATTAAGTGAATTTTGGATGCTTTTTCTTCATGTATTCTAGCGATCTCCAAGTCCAATTACACCCTTCTCCATTTGTTTTTCATGTTTCAGCACAGTGAGTTAAGTTATGCGTATCTCTTTTCTTTAATCTATATATTGTGCCCATTTTTCTTTATCAAATTCCCTCGCAATCTTTAAGGCAGTGCTGTTGAGTGAAACTGATTGCATATTGCAGATAATGCTAACAATTACTCCTCTAGGTGGTGCCACCAGCCCAGTATCTATAGTGTCCGAGTCCAGCTCTTCAGGAAGAATCAGGAGGACACTACTTGCCCCCACTGCACCACCGGTATGCGATGCGTAGTGTCTCTGCTGTCTGCAACAGCCACATTGTTGTTTTTTCTCTACTACAGCCCAAGCCATTGCGTATTTACCATCCCTGTCCCACGATACTTCCGTTTTTGGCACTGGAGTCCACATCATCGCCACTGTGTCTGGTTTGAGGTACCCAGGAAGAAGTTTGCTGTGAGTGTTTTTAAATTGTCCGGCTTGATAACTGTATAACAAGGCATTTCCAAATTTGAGAAGGTCACCTACTGATGACAGAAAGCCACCACCAGCCCACTTGTAAGAGTTGTCCACATACGGTGCGTTTACCAGCCGTCCCTTTTTGTTGTAAACGTAACACCTAGATAGAATTCAAGAAAATTCAACTTGTCATTCTCGGACTACACACAACTATTTTAAGCTGCCTTACCTTAAAAGGGCAATCTGAGCATGTATTAGCTTGTTCTCATGAAACTTTAGAATTTTTTAAAATGTATTTTTCTTAAACATATTTCTTGCAGAAAAGTCAACAAAAAATTCAGATAGGAAAACAAAAATTAAGGTGATTTCTTAGTTTCAATAAAAGCACTAATCCGTCTATTTACTCTTAGGATATACTCAGAGTAAAGGCAATATACAAATAATACTTGTGACAGAAATCTATAGATCAGCCAGCACAGGATTTTCCTTAAATCACTGTACTAGATTTAAAGAATTTAAGAAAGAATCCTACAACTACCCCATGCTCATCAGACACTGAGCTGAAATTTCACTGAAGTCTTAGGTGATTGCTCTGAGACAGTAGTTTCCATTTATGGTTGATTTCCCTCCACTGCTCCATTACAGTTACCATATTCTACAACAACTGAATATTCGGGAACTTTTACGAAGAATGAGAAGCATGAAAGAGTCTTGCAAAACCTGTCATTAAAATACAAATTAGAAGCTACCAAACAGAATTGCAGAATGAACTACCAGGAACAGAACAACAGAAGCACAGAATGAATTATGCTTTTGAAAGAAACAGTCCAATCATGACTGGATTAATGTGATACAACATATGACAAGGAATCTATGATTCTATGAATGTTGAATAAAGATATAATCTGATGAATTTCAACCTTTGGCATTTAGACCACAAGATGTCTATGTACTACCTGGAGAGCTGTGAAAAGGAACCAACGCCAAACAATGTTGAATAAATATATAATCTGATTAATTTCAACCTTTGGTGTTTAGACCACAAGATGTTCATGTACTACTTGGAGAGCTGTGAAAAGGAACCAACGCCAAAAAAAAAAAAAATCGGGGGGGAAGCAAAGGAAGAGAAAAGAATGGTCCAAGACTACCATCAGCTCTGCCAATAACTTGATTATCTTGGTGTCCCTATGAAGAAGTTTGCTGTGAGTGTTTTTAAATTGTCCGGCTTGATAACTGTATAACAAGGCATTTCCAAATTTGAGAAGGTCACCTACTGATGACAGAAAGCCACCACCAGCCCACTTGTAAGAGTTGTCCACATACGGTGCGTTTACCAGCCGTCCCTTTTTGTTGTAAACGTAACACCTAGATAGAATTCAAGAAAATTCAACTTGTCATTCTCGGACTACACACAACTATTTTAAGCTGCCTTACCTTAAAAGGGCAATCTGAGCATGTATTAGCTTGTTCTCATGAAACTTTAGAATTTTTTAAAATGTATTTTTCTTAAACATATTTCTTGCAGAAAAGTCAACAAAAAATTCAGATAGGAAAACAAAAATTAAGGTGATTTCTTAGTTTCAATAAAAGCACTAATCCGTCTATTTACTCTTAGGATATACTCAGAGTAAAGGCAATATACAAATAATACTTGTGACAGAAATCTATAGATCAGCCAGCACAGGATTTTCCTTAAATCACTGTACTAGATTTAAAGAATTTAAGAAAGAATCCTACAACTACCCCATGCTCATCAGACACTGAGCTGAAATTTCACTGAAGTCTTAGGTGATTGCTCTGAGACAGTAGTTTCCATTTATGGTTGATTTCCCTCCACTGCTCCATTACAGTTACCATATTCTACAACAACTGAATATTCGGGAACTTTTACGAAGAATGAGAAGCATGAAAGAGTCTTGCAAAACCTGTCATTAAAATACAAATTAGAAGCTACCAAACAGAATTGCAGAATGAACTACCAGGAACAGAACAACAGAAGCACAGAATGAATTATGCTTTTGAAAGAAACAGTCCAATCATGACTGGATTAATGTGATACAACATATGACAAGGAATCTATGATTCTATGAATGTTGAATAAAGATATAATCTGATGAATTTCAACCTTTGGCATTTAGACCACAAGATGTCTATGTACTACCTGGAGAGCTGTGAAAAGGAACCAACGCCAAAAAAAAAAAAAATCGGGGGGGAAGCAAAGGAAGAGAAAAGAATGGTCCAAGACTACCATCAGCTCTGCCAATAACTTGATTATCTTGGTGTCCCTATGGTCAGCTTTTCAATCACAGCACCTGTCACAAAGATGCTGAAATGCCTGACTTACACCTCTAAGAGATCTATAACATGATTTTTTAAACGTTTTCATGTCAGTGAAATATAGTATAACCAAACCATTAAACATACCACATGTCAACTGTTTGAGGCACCAAGCTAGCTACTTGTGGAAGCAAAACCATCACATTAGCATCTCATAAAAAGACACCCAAAAGCAGTGTTTGTCCCAATTCTTTCATCCCAACCATATTTCAGTTTATAAAAGGGTTAATATACACACATATATTTAAAAGAACTTGACTGTACAAGCTTGATAATTTATGAGAACATCACTAGCATCCAGGTCTACAGCCAGAAGAGGCTCTGAAAATTTGCAAGCAAGATAAATAAACAGCACAAAGGATCTTAGAACACAGCAGTAAAATTATCCCTAAAACATTACAAACTGCTCTCTGTGTGTGCACTTTAAATATACACATATATGTAAGTACTATAAACCTTGGATTCCACATGTTCAGTGCCATTTTCATTCTTAGAGAGCATTTTAGAAGCTGAACTTTTCAAAGGTCTGATTATCATTTTCATGAGACTTTTTCCATAACCTACTTTTGTGATTCAGTTTGAACTCGTCTCCTACACCAAAATTTAGCAGGTGAGTCAATAAAGGAATTTCAAATTTCAGAACTCAGACAGGTAGGTCAATAAAATAAGACTGGAGAGGAAGACAAGAAACTCTACCCTTAAACACTACATTAGAATGGATTTTCCAGTTACATAAATTTCTTTGCGGGGGGGAGGTTGTGGTTTTTTGGTTGGTTTTTTTTTTTTTTTGGTTTGGCAGGGTTTTTTTCTTCCAAAAGTTAATAAAAAGAAATCAATTGGTAAAACATGTTCTGTGTTAAACAGAATTTTAATTCTGGTTTAAGATACTACAATTAAATTTATAAAAGCTTGTATTACTATAAGACTATTACAATTCCACAGAACTCTTAAAAAGAAGTCAGTATATTAAGCAAACCAAGGTAACTATATATTCTAACATAATCTCCAAATTACTCCTTTATTTTTCTTTATTTACACTTACCTGCTTATTTGTACCCAAAATAAATGCAAACTTCAAAGTCATCCCTGCCACTCCCCCCTATAAATACTTTTATAACATGAAATGCTTTTTTCCTATTCTGTAATTTTACATGGTAATTACAGAACCAATACCATAATGCTGACATAAAAACAGTTACGTGACTAACTTTGAAATAACATAAGCCATTTCATTTAAAAGTCTGGAAAAAAAATAATTAATGCATTCTTAATTCAGTTGGCTTAATAAAGACAAAAAGAGCAACAATTGTTGTAGGAAAAAAAAAGTTTCATCCTCGTTTACCTTGCTCTGTTATATATCATTGCTTCGTTGTCATCTAGTACAGTCGATAGCATATCCAAATCACGAAACATTTTTAGCATATAATCTGTAAATTTTTGTCCTGAAGCTCTTTCCACAACAGCACTTAAGAGAGTAAAGCCATACGTTGAATACAAGAACTGACTACCTTGAGGAAACACAATGTGAAAGGGGGAGGAAAAAAAAAAAGTTAGCTGCATGACGCTTAAATAGAATCTGAAGAATAAAATTTAAGTAATCGCATGTGCGAATAAAACCATATATAGCAACAAATAATCAATTAAAAGACTCTCCCTCCATCCCCATTTTAATGTGAATCACAAGCTTATGATACTGGGCTCTAGGAATTTCTGTACCACAGCAGACACAGATGCTTGCTAAGGGCAGGTAGCTCTAAACACAGTGTAAGTTTTCAGGGATCTGCGCATACAGCCAGGTGTCATGCCAAGATGTGGAGACTGACACTCAACATCCTTTCCACAAGATTTGCCACACCAGTTCTAACAAGGATCTCTGGATTTGGAAAGCTGAAGCAAACCATAAAATCACTTCTTAAAAGACGCTCGTCTACTGTGACTTGTTTGTGCACCTGTTCCCCAGAGATGGAAAGACAAGGGTAGGACTCGCTCAAGGCTTTCAAAGGTCTCGACCACCTCTGCCATAGTGTTTCTAGTTCTAGTTTTCTAGCTCTAGAATATCCTGAAAGGCCATATGAACACTAACATGCATCTTATTTAAGACAATATAACTTATTTACAAAACAATGTTTCATTTAAAAAAATCTCACTCTTGTGCTAATGCCCTTCATGAAACATCTAGGTATCAAGCAACTGCCAGACTGGCTACAGGCAAGACAGATCTCTTACTTGAAATGGTTCCAAGAACTCTCCAAGACAGCAAGTGGTTAACTTCCCCCCGCTCCTATCCCTCTACCCAAAAATGCACATTATTTACTGTTTATCAGCAATGCGTATCATTTGCCTGTTAACCTAATTAACTTAGAATTTACACCCAAAGTTCCTCAAAGTCGTCCCTAGAATTAACTTAAATAATTCCCATAATAAATAACCCTAACAATTCTGTGATTCTACTAGAATTAACTTAAATAATTCCCACAATAAATAACCCTAACAATTCTGTGATTCTATGGCCTTTCTGTAAAGTCTTTTAGCTCTGGTTTAGTGCCTGACTAAAATTATTTGCTTTTGGTTCATATCTAGAAGCCCGGAGCACCAATACAAGAAGTTGGTATGGCCTTTCTGTAAAGTCTTTTAGCTCTGGTTTAGTGCCTGACTAAAATTATTTGCTTTTGGTTTGTATCTAGAAGGCCCAGAGCACCAATACAAGAAGTTGGTATCCACTTACAAAATACTTTGTAGATACAAATTTGTTACCAAAATTATAATCTGCTTTAGCGTTTATAAATTCAGTAACTTCATATCTAGAAGCCCGGAGCACCAATACAAGAAGTTGGTATCCACTTACAAAATACTTTGTAGATATAAATTTGTTACCAAAATTATAATCTGCTTTAGCGTTTATAAATTCAGTAACTTATACGTTCCATAGCGCTTACTCCATTACTTAGAGCTCCTGGGAGAAGTGTCTTATTTCTACCGGAGGTCCCTCTTTCTCTTCTCTCCTGCATTATCTGGGACTCTTTGTATTACTCGTAAACCTTGTTTACAAACAAAATCTGTACACCAGATTTTGACCCTGCTGGATTACGGTGCAGATGCATCATTGGAAGGTAACCATATAAGCATAATTCTTTAAGTCAGTAGATTGGTAAAGATATCTAGACAAGACTGTTATCTAAAATTGAACTGATAAAATCCTGACCAGTTCAGTCCTCAAAAGTTATGTCAATTTTAAGACAATTACTTGACTAGATAGTTTGTGCAGAACAGCCCAAATACTGCTCTGTTGAGCTTTTAATGGGGCACAAGAAGATAACAACAAAAAAATGGGGTGAGGGCAGGGAGAGAAAAGCAGAACAAAACAGAAATCCCACCCAAATATTGACTCTACTATCCTCCAATTTGAAACAAAAATTTCCCCAGAAGAGCACATCGTGGTTTAAATGAATAGAAACTCACCTGGTTTAAAGAATAAGGGATCATTTTTAAATATCTTCAGTGACTCAATCACACTTCCAAATTTTTCCTTCAAATAATATTCCTCTTGCTCAAATTCCTTGTCTCTCCTGCCAGGTTTTGAGTTTCGGCTTTTTACCTCACCTTCGTGTTCTTTCCTCTGTTTGACAGAATCAGTCTTTTCAATCCCTTTGCCGCCTTCTTCTTTTTGTTCTTTATCCTGACAGGGCTTTGTTTGTTTAAATGCTCTGTTTGCCTTTTCCTTTTCTTCTTTTACTTTTGTAATATCTTTTTCATAGTGACGAATCCCACTCAGGTGTGAAACTAACAGTCTCGTAGTAATAGCGACCTAGGTAGAAAGGGCAATATTTAAATGTGAGCTCTCTTCAGAGAGACATGATGCATACTAAATCACCAGAAAATAAAAACACAACAGACAAAGATATATAAGATCTTTTAACTGTCATGTATTAAACCCAGTTAATATATATACATATTTAGGTGCGCGCTACACACTTGATATAAAACTGAAGATCCAAATTTCCAGTGTTGCTTTTTTGAGCTGCAAACATCACCATTTATCTAAATGACTTTTGGTGCTTTACAGGAATAGGTCCACACATATGGCCGTGCGATGACTGGAACAAAAATCCAAAAAAGTGTTATCAGTAAACAATTACAATTCCATACCTTTTCACCCTCGTAGACTTTTTCTGGAAATTCAGGGACGTATTTCTGCACCGGAGCATCTAAATCCAGTTTCCCCTCTTCCCACAACTTAGCCACAGCCATCATGGTAAGACACTTGCTAATACTAGCAATTCGCATGATCGTCTCCGGCTTACATACCACACGATTCTCTACATCAGCATAACCCAAACCTTTAAGAAAATAAAAACATTGTGATAAATATTTTGCAGAGAGACATGATGAATTAATTATTTGCAATGAATTAGATTTACTGGCTCCATAAAATGTTTTTCCTCTAGCTAACTGGGACATGAAGCACTGAACTATCCCCGCTCCTGCTTCAATTAAGTTAATAACATTTTAAAGCAGTAAGAACCATTAATCAAAGCCCATTTTATTGGCCAATGGCATCTCAAGTTACTGATTGTCCTGGTTTGAGACTCCAAAACAAACCTAATGATAAATGAGATTGAACATTAACCCAAAATTTATACTCTTGAGGTCAAATGTTCTATGTAGAAAACCAAAGACCAAAATCTAGACTGACCAACTGTCATAAATACCCCTTTTATTGTTCTGAATTAATGGTTGAAACAGTAAAGGGTCTTATTTTATCAACACAGAAATTGAGAAAGGGAATAACACACAAACTCAGCAATTACCTAAGCTGTAAAGCTTCACAAAACAATGGTGTTATACACTATGTTTCAACATCACTCAGCATAACTTCAATTAAAAGCTTAATAGAATCATAGAATGGTCAGAGTTGGAAGGGACCTTAAAGATCATCAAGTTCCAAATCTCCTGCCCTGGGCAGGGACACCTCCCACCAGACCAGGTTGCTCAAAGCTCCATCCAGCCTGGCCTTGAACCCCTCCAGGGATGGGGCACCCACAGCTTCTCTGGGCAACCTGTTCCAGTGCCTCACCACCCTCACTGTAAAGAATTTCTTCCTGAGATCTAATCTAAATCTCCCCTCTTTCAGTTTAAAACCATTCCCCCTCGTCCTATCATTTCACTCCCTGATAAAGA
Organism: Calidris pugnax; assembly: GCF_001431845.1. NCBI lineage: Eukaryota > Metazoa > Chordata > Aves > Charadriiformes > Scolopacidae > Calidris > Calidris pugnax. Next base: position 2,087,148 of record NW_015090862.1, read on the forward strand.
GTCCCTCCCCAATAGTCCCCACGAATGGTGAGTGGATGCTCGGGCAGCGGCTTCTCCATTAACATAACGGACTCACTAGTCTGGTAGCCAGAACTGGAATTAATAAGGCATTATCAGGCTCCCACATTAATCTTCAGTTTGAGCTAGATTTGAAGAAATTATGCAAGTGGTGTTGCAGCATAAAAAGCAATTAAATGCAGTAAGGACATATTTGCAGTTTTCAGTACAAGCAAGGCCTGCAAGCAATGCACGTCTGTCTACGTAAAACTATATAAACTATATAAAACTGCAGCCTAATAATTAACTACTCAGGAATAAAAAAACCTTGCCAAAATACACAAAATAAACCAGATGACATGTTAGTTGACCAAGACCCTTCCTTTTACATGAAGTTACTACTCAAATGCTTGCATGGTGCTTGTGAATGCAGGTGCTGTACCCCTCAGTGAAAATCCCTTCGAAATCTCAAATCACTCCCCACCAGTTTAGCAAGAAAGCAGGTTCAGTACCTTGATCACAGAATATATGCAACTTAAGCCTGTTCTCCCCATGAAGAAGGGAGGAGGGCAACAAAACGAGCCAAAAGGCTGCTAGAGGGATGTTCCCCACCTCCCAGCCACCTTACTAAAGGCAGTGTTGCTCTCTGTGTCAATTTGCAGCAGGGTACAGAACACTCATGCTCCCACGTGAAGTTGTCTTGCTACTGGTGACAAACCACAACCTGGCACTAGTTCCTTCAGGCACTTACTTCCCTGCATGCAAGGAAGGGATTCTGCAGAAGTCTTATAAAAAATACTGCTTTCGTTGCTAGGTAATTTGAGAACCAGAAAAAGCTATCTAGTTTGAGAAAGTTTGTGATTAAATTTCTACAACAATTTTCCTATTAGGCCACTTGACAACAGGTACCAGAAGCTCTCCAACCCACTGCTGTCATGATGAACGAGAAATGAAAACCTATAAACAGCTTTACACATCTATAAAAGTTAATGCAACAACAGACTAACAGAATAAAGTTAATAACAAGCTTACTTACAAAGATTATTTTTTCAACTACTGTATCACAGTAATGAAATATGTTGCTATTTACTACTACCATTTAAGATGTCCAAAAAAATCAAACCCCAAAAATATTTCTGAAAACAGACACAGAGTTTGGTGTGCTGTTTTAAATAAACTTCAAATGTCTACATGATATGAGCAGTACTAACAGACTCTATTTAAAACTAAACTGTGTAACCAGAAAAACCACTTGCAATTTCTGGAAGGAAGACACCTGTTCAATCTTGGTACCTTCCCAGCAAAAATCTACACCTCAGCCTCCAAACAGGAGACAGACCACCAAACACGAGCCGTTACTACTTTGACTATTAAGTAAGCTCCTGTGGGGAGAAGAGTTCTTCACCTCCTACATACAATTCTACCAGAGCACTCTACAGCTGCGTGCCTGGAGTGTTAGTATATTCAAAGACCAATCTGGAAAATTAATGGAAAAAAGGTTCTTAAACATAACTGTTGAGATATAGTAGCACATTCAGGAAGCGAATAACTTATCAGATCCTGTCAATTATTGGCACTTACCAAGGAAAGTACCACTTCATACTCCCTAGACACCTGTTTCTGGCTGCTACCTGGAGATGGACATCAAATGGATGAAATCCCAGCCTGACCAGTGAGTCTGAATCGTTCATTTTTAAAAAGTTCATCACTTCCCAGCAGCATGCACAGCTACTGCTCCCATATACCAACCTTCTGACCAGACTTCCTTTCCATCTACAGAAACTCCAACAAGTATACCCGGGATTCCCGCTTCATCCTGTCAAAAAAATGAACAGAGGACATTAAAAAGGATCTTCACAGTTAAAAAACACCTTTCCCCAAACCCTAAAAATGCAAAAGCCATCCTATAAATACACCTGCATATTGATGTCACGTTACAGTTGAAACTTTGTCAAGTACTAGTTGGGCTGAACCGGTATAAACTGCTTTCGAAAAGCAGACATTTAAGTCCAGCAACTGGGAAAAATATAACAACAATAAAAATGTAAATAAAATTATTTATTTAATGATTTAATAAGTTAGGAATCAGGACATGCAAGAAAGCCTGAACAGAAACAGAACACTACAAAATTAGTAGGCAACACGCAAACTATTAGCAAGCAGAACTTCAAAGGAGTTCCAGTCAGGTTTTCAAAGTAACTACAAGGCGGTTTTGAACTCCCTCTCCCTCCTCCAGCCCTCCCCCCGCCCCGGGACACCCCCCGCTGCCCCACAC
>NW_015090862.1:2089784-2123569 GCF_001431845.1 Calidris pugnax
GCCGGGGTCGGCACCTTCACCCCCAGGGCCAGTCCCAGCGCCAGCCCCCAGCCCCAGGGCCGCGCCCCGGCACCGCCGCCCCCTCGCCGGGGCCCCGCCACCCGCCCGGGGAGCGCAGCCCGCCGCAGGGCCCCCGCCAGGCCCTGCATAGCTGCGCCGCCACCGCCGCCTCACCGGGCGACCGCCAGGCAGCTCCAGCCGCGCCAGAGCGCTCGCTCGGCCGAGCTCCGAGCGCATCGAGCGCCGACGGTGGCGGCGGGACCGGGAGCGGAGCGGGGGGAGCCCCGGCAGGACCGGGCAGGGGCCGCTTCCCCCCGCCCCGCAGCGCCTCTCTCCAGCCGGGGACGGTCCCCCTTCTCTGGGTGGGAGTCGGATCAGCGGGGCTTAACCAAGGCTTCCATCGCAGCCGGGTCAGGAGAAAGGGAAGGGAGCGAAGATGAGGATGGAGAGAAGATGAAGGACGCTCCAAGCCAGGACGCAATTTCTCACCTTAACTCTGCACCTCACAGCAACCACGGCAGGGTTCCCCGAAAAAAGCCTGCTGCTGAATGCCCAGCAGGGCCAGGTGGGCTAACACCAAGATAAACCCTTTTACCTGCAAGATGTGCATATACTTCATCTAGATTAGTGAGGAATTACTACAAAGGTTGAATTTTCCAACGCTGGTTTTGGAGTCAAGCTTCCGCCTCAAGCAGTGCCGATGACACCTCAAGCATTTCCTCACAGAAATTATTTTTCCATGTAGTTGCTCTCTTTAGGCAGAGACTACTGAGAGACAACACTGCCCTTCAATTAACACTTTTAAACTGTCTCAAAACCTTCCACAGATTCGTTTTCCAACACAATTTTAATAGCTCTCTTTAATGATTTGAATGTTGACTGAGAAGCAAGCTGAAGAGACTGAAGGGTGATGAAATAGTGATAATATTATTCAACAAGGCAGAAGGAAAGAAGGATTGTCAGTGCATCAGCAGATTCAGATGGACAGGTAGGCAGCACGTCACCTAGATCCAAGTCCTATCCACGGATACATCCAAAAACCAGGACTCTCATGAGCTTTGCCAAGCAGATGAGGCTGCAGATTTGGGATCCTTACAGCAGCCTTTTATGACAATTAAAGAGATCATATGTACCTAATGCAAAGACAAATCCAGAGCCAAAGTCATCTGCTGAATTGTTAGTCCATGTGTCTAACTGGAGCATCAAAATATCTTCATTAGTATGGAGATACTCAGTCATCCCCCTCCTATATGTCATTCCTGGGAAACTGCAAATTGCAATGATGCTTGAGCAGATGACATTGAGTTCAAAGAAGGTTAAAAAAACCCCTCATTAACAGTTCATTTCAGTCTTTGTTTAGCACTCCTATTGCTCTTGTTCTGGATTTCAGACTACCTAGTCCAATAGTCCAAATGCAAGAGGGGAGGACAGGGAGGGACTAGTTTATATGAACTAAGCACACCATGGTCCAAGTAGAACATTCTAGAGAAGATACCAAAAGCAGCAGAGCCCTTGGCATACTCTGGGGAAAGCATCAGTGTCTAAGCAGCTGAGAAACGTTTGCAGTAGCATTTAACTCTTCAAAGTCAGTCCTCTCAAGGGAATGCCTTAGACAGGAGTGTTCTAAGGGACCTCAGCCTGCAAATCACGGACAGATGGGGCCAGGATGTATCATTACTCAGCAATGCAGAGAGCTCCTCTTGCAGAAAGCCCACAGGGTCCTGTCTGATGGATTCTGCAGGGGGTTGCAGTTCCATTTCTTGGGAGATTTTCTGGGATATTTACACTATGACTTAAAGCCCGATGTATAGATGATGAAGGATTCTTGAACAACAACTAACAGCTTTTAATAACGGCCACTCCATAAATGTTAGAAATGTTGACAGAGAATACAATAGCTTAAAAAATGCAAAAAAAAAAAGAGCCACACTTGTAAGCAAAAATGAGGAGTCTGTCCTTTTAGAACTCCACATATGTTCTGCTAGGAGAAAATCCTGAGATGCTAATCCAGGGAGTTCAATCTCCTTCACGTCCGATGATCTCAAAAACTGCAGGATTTGGCAGGAAGTCAGGCCAAATAGCTTTCATGCATAAAGTCAAATGCAGACCAGATGCTACGCTTTTCACTGCAGGCATTTATATCTCATTAGTATTTTCACAATAAAGCTCTGTTGCTTATCACAGTACAACGTCACACCCAACTGGTACAAGATGCTGTATTTACTTTCTCGTAACTCATTTTCACTGTGTTAAACTGTCTCTGGAAGTGTTTTGCAGCAGGATTCTCTGCATTCTTACATTAACCTGCTCAGTAGGAACACTCTTTGGCATCACGCTTGTGAATGGGCCCAAGCCAGAAACTGATCTTGCCATATTTCTCTGATTACCTTAATGAAGAAGTTTGTGTTAAAGCCAGTAGCACAACATGGCCTGCTGTTATCTGCTGTGTCTTCCTCTAAGCTGCTGGTTTTGTTAACTTTGAGTCGAGATATCAGGCTTAGAAGGTTTTGAGAATTTTCTACTCCCACTGTTAGCAACAGAAAATGAAGACAGCAAGCACTAGGCTAATCCAATTCTAACAAAAATGTTTAATGAAGATGTTTTTCTTCTGTCCTCGTCCATCAGTCACTTAGAAGGATAGGCACAGACTCTCAGCTGTAATCCATCTTCCTTATGTAACACAGCCAGAAAACTCCATCTGGAGACCCCTCTGGCATGGTGGAAAACCTCCACACAGTTTAGGACTAAACCAGCTGAGTTTTCCTCTGCTCTGCCTCCTTGCCAAGTTGTACTTACCCGATTTGAAAAGCCTGTATGAAGAGATATGCCTTATTCTGATGATAAAGAACGGAGCAACACATTGGGTCTCTCAGCAAAGCAGGGCTGCGCTCACTCCCCACAGCACGGGCCAGCTCCTGAGTCTCATCATCAAGAATCCTTTAAGGCTTTACAGCCTTTGAGCAAGACAAACACCAAAGGCTCAATGACATGAGACCCTGAAGTGCTTATGTATCTTCCCAGCCATCTTGCTCTTGTAATTGTGTGCTATTTTGTTCACTGGCTTTTTCACAACACTGTCACTGTGTGAGCTGGGGAACACCAACAAGCTGGGCAGCTGCTTTCACACTGTTCTCCACCATCAAAATATGTAAAATGCTCATTCTGGTGATCAGCAGTATGTGGAAACATCAAGTATTTGCAAATAGTGAGGCTTCATCAGTATTTCCTAAAACATGACTCTAAAAAAAAAAAATAGATCTAGATTTTGAAAACAACTTCATCACTTCTGTCAGTTCTCCTCCATTTCTGCAAGTGCTTTTGTGGATCCTGATGTCTCAGCAACGTTTAACAGATGTTGTTATGGCTGTTCTTGCTTGTAGGTCTGGACTTTGATCTGGTTTTTTGCTACGATGATCTCATTTACTTTTTGAGCTCACTGATGTGGCAAAATTCTACAGTGACATGCCCCTAAATTTAACATTTCCTTTGAAATTGAAAAGCTGGGTAATGCTTTAAACAAACAACGTCTAAGGTTTGAATGATAGGAAATAAGTGAGGCATATTAGTATTCCCCTAATAATGGGCTGGTCAGTTCTGAAATCCTGAGCCCAGCTCTGCTCTTTCATCCCATTAAATACCATTTATAACTTTTGTACAGTAGATGGCAGTAAGAAACCTTACCAGTTTAACCACTTATTAGCAAAATGGGTGGTTCTCTTGCCTGTCACATCTTACTGAACGGAGTTATTACAGATTCCTCACCCACGTACATTTTTTGTTTGGTCTTGCTCAGTATAGCTCAGAGTATTATTATTATTTGCTTATCAAATAAGGTAACATCTGCATGATTATGGTCCATGTACAATTTCAGTAACAGTCTAAACCTACCAATGCAAATCAGTAACATTCTGTGCTAGAACAGTTACACCCAGCCAAAATACAGACATCCCTTCCCCAAAAGGTACATAAATAGGTGCATACTCACAGTTTTATTTTAAGATTAAAGTCTTCCCTGAGTTTTTTTTTATTTTGTTTCCTAAACTAAGGTCACAGGTGGGTGAATTCTCCAACAACGTAGCTGAGAAACATTAATCAGGAACAAATCTTTAAATGTGTACGATGTCTGGACCAGGAGAAAAAAGTAGCATTAAAAACAGTAGGTCTATAGACATGGAGATCAACACATTTATCATCAGCCCTGCTTGCACTATGATTCAGGTATTTGTTAATCTTAACTTCTTGAGGAGTTTAGTTAAACCTGATTCATGTTTTCTATGCTGTACAGGAACACTGACCCTGTTGTGGTCACACCAGCAGCACAGTCGTGCCATGTCTGTGTCCCCATCACAAGGTAACAGACAGGGCAGCAGTGGTGGTCTTTAAGCTCAACCAGCAGCCCAGCAGGGCTGGCCCTGCCCTCCAAGCAGCAGCTCATACCTCAAGACTCGTGCAGCACCACAGGCTGGTGACTTCATATTCCCCCTCCGCCCCCAACGCACACACTGTAAAAGGAACATAACTCTCCTTAATTTACTCCATTTTCCTGTGTACTCTGGATGTGTCACCTGGTGATTGTTTACTTTCAATAAAATAGAATGTAAGAGTTTTATGGTGCCACATTATTACTGCCTTAGTTTTACAAGTTGCATGCAGCCTTACAGGGTTCCTAGAAACAACAGGGTGGGAGTTTGGGAAATACTTTGCATGTCAGGGAAAGGAATGCTGAAAAGGCCATGCTGTGGTTACAGACCAGCCAAAGGCCGCACACATTTCTCTTCCTTCTCTGCAAAGACATTAGTTTTGAAACTCCAGTTTCTCAGTGGTGATTTCCTCATACTTTTAATTCAGGGCCTGCTTTAAACCTCTTGAGACTCAGAGAAAAAAATAATTGTCACCAGCTGAAAGTAAGTAATGAAGGAACATTTGTGAAATACATCAGTGTAAAAAAAGAAAGGCACTACCATCACCCGAGAAAAAAAAAAAAAAAAAAACCATACAGAATTATTTCCTGTTTTTTCTGAAGTTATTCTCCAGGCAACAGTCTCTTCTGGTAGAAAACTGAGTGCAGACAGGACTGAGCAATTTTGTCCCTGAGAATGACTTCACATTTATCACTAGAATTCAGTTTCTGTGCATCATCTTTTTACGCTTTCCAGCTTCTCTTCTCATTCAGTGGGTAGAGGTACAATATACCATGGAAAATGATGGCTTGTGTAACCGCTACTCACACAATGCCATAGGTACCAGACACCTCTTTGACTTCTCCAAGTATCACTTTTCAGACTGAATTACGTTGCTTCAAAACCAAGTAATAAATTACAGAAAGTGTAAAACACCTAAAAGATCAAATATATTAACCATAAGGTATCAGCCTGAAGCTCATATGCCCAAAGATACAATTACAAATTGCAGGCACTTAGGAAAGCTTTCTGGCTTGCTCTAGGGAGAGCTCCTCACAATAACTACTTCTCTTTCCACCCTTTCTCCCCAAAATACAAATTTCAATGAGACGAACAAGTCCCAGAGAACTATGCATCAAGAAGTGGCAGCGAGAACTCTGCCTGCCTGACACTGACTGACTTACTCAGGAGAGAAGCAGCCCAGACAACTGCATTCAGTCATCCTGAAGTGCCAGGGGCAAGTGCCATCTCCACAGCGGTTGTCCGCAAGTCAGGAAGGAAAAAACCAGGCACGTTTGCTTTGAGAGACAGAGCAGCAGGAGGAAAAATGCCTCTCCAGATTTTGTATGTGAATGTTCAGGCATATCCCTGTGTGAAGAATACAGTCCTGATTTGCATTTATTGTCGTCTTCTGTTCTTTTAGATAGAAGACTCTAGAGCCTTCTGAGCATCTATCCTCCTAGAAATTTCCCCAAACCATTCAACATTATTTAAAGTTCCAGCATGTGTTTTTACTGATAACTGTTGCCATAAGCAAATGCTTCTCTGCAGTTCACACCAAATGCTCATCCAGTTATTTGCTCATGCTGGTTACCAGCCCGTTTTCCACACATTCACTGCTATGACTACCTATCTGTTCTAGCGTGGTTTCACCTACCTGTGCTGCAATTACACCTTCATTTCGCTCTGCAGACTTGTTCTGTGCCACTAAAAATGCTCTTCGTGAGAACTGAGCACAGATAGCTTGAGAAACTGCACAGGCCAGTGAAAAACAGGAAAAGGCCTCTTATCAAGTTAGTAACATCTCGGATATTTGGGTGGAGGCATTTGGCACCGGGCTCATGTATTCTTATGGGAGCGAGTCCATGCATACTACAAACTCCATTCCTTTGCTTCATATTATTGTTTCCAAGTTGAGGCATGTTTCAAAAGAGCCTCTCTAAAGATGTGTAAGTGCACAATCACTATGTGCTACACAGATCAGTAAGAAAGGATTTTACTCTATCCCCTTTCCATACCTGTAAAATAAGAGTAAATCAAGTTAATGGCTTCTACACTGGTTTGTGCTACAATAGGATTATTGCAAAAACTATTTCTTTCTTCTTTTGTACCTTTGCATGCAGACCTATGGGAAACTAGTAAGAAAATTTGAAAAACTTCACTATTGGGGAAGACAACTGCCTGGGATGATTGATTTCTGTGGTAAGCAGTAAGTGTGGGACAGTTTGTCCCTCTGGCCACCTGGAATAACCCACTTAACCTGGAATCAACTGCTTAAGTTGGAAATACTATCACTTATTTCTTTGACCTTGAAGCAAACCAAAACCATTTCCATATTTTAGATGCTATATATACTTTCTGGTGCATAGCAGTGTATGTCAGGTACACATACACACAATTAACTTACAATTATACTTCAGTGTGATTAACATTACTCAGTAGAACAGTTTTACTACTTGCATACTCATCTTAATGTCTGCCAATCAGCTTGCAGTCTTTTCCCTTCATCTCCAATAAAAACACTCCTGTAATGCGAAGGTAAGCAAGATCCTGACGCCTGCATCAGAAGAGAACCAAGCTCAAGGTCTACTGGTGCTGGAAGGGAGCTGTGCTCTACTTAATGGATGATGACATTTTTTCCAAGTGGTGTAAAGAAATCTAACAAGTTCCTACTCGACTTGGTGCCTGTCAAATTTAAACAACAGGTGTGAATAAAAAGCATTTCTCATATGGACAGCTGGTGTTCTTGCAAATTGTCAAACAGAAAAACAAAATAAAAAGAAATCCCCATGTTGTCTGAGAAATGTATCTATAACTGAAACAAAGCGAGGCACTTAGTTTTGTTGTTCACACTGCAGTAGAGAGAGTAATTTCTTCATTATTGCTTCAAAGGCGAAACAGACATTGGGAAAAGAGGAACTGGGAAAACAGATTTCAGAGCTTTCTGGTTTTACTGTAGTTCAAATAGTGATTCTGCAACCTCCCACCTTTAATACAGTATGCAGGAGCCCTACTCAGATCAAGAAGAGCTGCTCAGGGCTTTTGAACATCAGTCTTTTTCTCTGGAAACTGAAATACTGCATTGCAATCCTCACCGTGAAGGGCCGTTTGCTTTTTAAACCTATATACACCAAATGCCAGAGCAGCCAAAGACCCAGCAGCTTTGATGCAAGAGAGAACTTCTCATTGTGCAATGACTCTATAAAACTCAATTCTACAGCCCTGAGACTTTGCTCTAATGGAACTGTTTGTTTGACTAAGGCTTAGTCCGACAGGCGGGCCTTAGCTGTATATACTCTATACACCTCTATGGCCAAGGTTGCACATGCACTTAAAGGCATTTTACCAGGCCATGTATTTAAAACAACTTAGCTAAAATGATACAAACTCCTACGCAATCTGCACTCAATTTAAACTTGGATATTATCAATTTTCCTTAATTAAGTGCAATCTGTTGATAGCAAGTGATTCGCAGAAGTAATGGATCCAGAGTAAACCCTTCCTCTTGGTTCTTTTGCTGGCTGCAGTGTTCCCGGTGCCAGCAGCACGCACAGCGATGGGGAAGCAGAAGGAGGACTCAATAATTTAGCTGCTCACAATGGCAATAACCTCTGCTTCTCCTCCACAGACAGAGACATAACGGCCCGTGTGCTTTTTATTTCAATTTACAAGAGTAAGTCTCAGCACAGAGTGCCTCCCATGGATTAACAACCAGCTTGGGTCCCTTGGGCTGCCTCTTGTATCCACAGTCCTTCCCACCCAGCTGTTAATCTCCAGGAAATGCCTTGCACTCAGACATGGCTGCATGCAAATGTAATAAAAACACACACACATTTGCTACATGTTTCCTAATGCTGAAAAGCTGCAAAAATTCATGGGGTTGTTGGTGGTTTTTTTTAAAAGTGTCATGGTTTCCTGGTGAAGGGAATTGAAATAAAGTCCTCACGTAGAGAAATTTAACTCAGATTCTGCTGGTGTGGTGAGAACCACCCAGAAAAATTATTTTTATTGATTTTCACGGGGAAAAGGTCCTGAATATTGTACTTTAAACCCAGAGGAGGGGTGACAAAGGATTTGCTGCTACTTGGACTTTGCCAGACACACTCTGCCGTGCCAGAGGAACATTGTAGCTGCAGGAACAAGCAGAGGCTACAGGAGCAGGACAAGGCACAACTCCATGGTAGCATTTAGAGGGGGAGGATTCATTCTTCTGTAGATCACCTTCATGCTATCTATACCCTCCTGACTGGCCTTTAGTCCCCAGCCACAACTCTTATTTTTTTGTTTCTCTTCTAGCTGCTTTCTCACCTAGTTCATCTCCTAGATACAGGTTTTTTTTTTCAGAAATGCACGAATTACATCACCCCTGTAGCCTATTTTATAGTCTACATGTGTACAATAAACAAACAAGGAAGTACTGCAGCAATCCAGATTAAGTGGAAAGAAGTCTGGCAGGCTCCTCCTTGCTGGCTACAGAAAACCATAATCCAGGAAAGATTTTGAAGCATTTTCCCAGGCTGTTTCTCTTGTGAAGAAAAATATGCAAACTATTGGTGGACCTGCAAAAAAATGCTCTAGTTTTAAACCGGAAACTCACACAGATCTCTGTGTTAATATCAATACCAATGGGTTCTAAGCAAGTTAAAGCAATTTACCAGAGCTTTGCAGTTTCACCTTTCTGATTATTCTTTCACAAATTCTCCTGTAGAGACCCCAGACCCGCATCATTTTCCTCAGTGGCACAGACAACTATCACTACGTGTTAGGCCTTTGCAGGTTTTATTCAAATAAACACTCTTTGCCATGAGCTTCAGCTGAGACAGACCACATTTCTGTTTGAATCTCAGGGCAAAAAATGAAAACAGCACCAATGAAAGGAATAATCCCAAGAAGCTGATCATGGTCAGGCCCTAGAATAGAAGGCATTCAAAATAATTTGCACTATCATGGCCTAAATATATTTCATCCTTTTATACCCATGGTCCATATATGCTTGCTGCGCATGAAGGAGAGAAATGTTCCCATTTCCCCATGCATGCCAGTATGTTATGACATGCAGTACTGTCAGCTGCAGCTAGGTCTGCAGGATTTCTTTTTTATTTTTTATTTTTTTGGTGTTGACTATATTTTTAATGAAAAATACGCTGTTTAATCTCTATCCAGCCATTCCTCAAGCCAGGAAGGAGACAGGAAGAAACCAATGCTGAGGTGCCCTTAAAGATCATAACATTAAAATCCAAAATACTACACAATGTCCTCTCATTTCAGCTCATTATGAGTCAAGAAGTAACAAATGGGAAGGAACACGGTTTTATATGTCTGTAAGAATCCTATCTGCTTCTGTTTCCCTTTGGTTTTGCTCTCATATAATTAATTAACTGGGATATCTAGCTTGCTCACTAAGCTGCTGTCATTGTGCGGGATAACCTGCATTTATGCAATTCTCAGCAACAGCTTACAAATTGGCAAGGCCACGACTTAGAGAAAACTAGATCGGTTCACAACTGAAGCCAAGATGATTATGCAAACTTGTACAGATTTTCCGTAGTTTGGAAAGAATACATCACACACTGAAGAAAATAAGTTACACAGCTTCCCTCTATTAAAAGGAACTATTCCCGTGTGCATTCTCAAAACAACTCCATGAAGATAAAAATCATTATCCTTATTTTCTCTATTGCTTTGACCTTTTTGCTGCAATTCCCACCAAATCTTTCACTGATGCTCCTTTCTGCTTTTGCTGCTACTAACAGACATTACAGCAGCCATAGACAGCCCAGTGTAACATATTCCTACAATACTAAATGTATGGCAAAGTTTGTCTACTTAACCCAGACTTTGAGTAGCATCAAAGACAGCACAAATTGGCTAATGTGCATAATACCTTACAATTTAGTTTTCTCACTCAGGTGCTAGAGCTCTGAGAGGCAGTGCTCTATAGGTGCAGGCTACTGCCTTCTTTTTAAAGAAAAGGGACCATATATATCATTCTTCTCTTTGTCTCTCATGCCATTCAACAGCTCTTGAACCGATTAACTAGTTTTCACCACATAGAACTCTCAAGAAAATTACATTTCTGCTAGTTGTGTGAATGTAAGGAACCATTAAGATAGAAAGAGCATGTCTGTGAGTGTCCTGATGGAAGGAAAGGCACAGCCTGAAGCATGCCTTGCATGTTATTAGACATCAGAGAAATCCCATGAGGGAGCAAGAGACAACACAAATGTCTCAGTATCTGTGGAAAAAAAAAAGCAAGTTTACAACCAACCACAAGACACAAACCTGCAAGAAGGCAGGTTTTGCCAGTTCTGGTGCTTAATGAACTACTTATTTCACTGAGAGAAGACAACTCACAAAACAACCAAGACAATTACACAGCATGGCTGCACAATAATGCAGTATTTCAAAGTGCCAAATGTGTTTCTGCGTTGAAGAAAAGGCTGAGTAGCTCTCCAAACTAAGACAAATGATGCAGGATTCTGCGATTTAAGAAATTTTTAGAGGTAACATTTTGGGAGAAGCAGCTGCAAGAGGGAGAAATTCCCATTTGTTTGGAACTGGCTTAAAATAAGAGCCCAATTTATTTACTTTCACAAGCCAATAGTTTCTGGCTTCACTGAGTTTTGTCTGACTAGGCACTGCAGGCAAAGAATCCATAATGGGTAGTGGCTTATATGGTAGAAACAGATTTTCCTGCTACAGCAAATACATCCAGATGCCTATTTATGTGTCTGTTGCTAGTCAGAAAAAAAAAGCCACTTGGTGAGAAAAAAAGGTCAGAAAAAAAAGCTGCTTGATTCACCATTGCGTTCACTGCTCCCTTCAGCTCTTCTTGAAACCAGAAAGCTTTTATTCACCTAACATGAAGCTTCATGGATTCATCTGCAACAGTGCACTTTGAGGAAAGCTATTCTACAAACAGATTTTTCTCAGATTCGTTCTTATCTCCTTGCTTGCACATGCTTGCCCTATTAACAGTGACATGATCTCATTAAGAGACATTAAAACCACAGCCTCCCCTTCACCCTTACACATAGTAAGAGGTGAATTCAGATTCCTCAAACCACAAAGCAGTTTGTGGCCTCCTGGAAAGCAAACAGTTTTAAGCAGCAAAGGGTCTGACCTCACTCAGACACAGACCAAGGGGCCATAAAAGCAATCCAGCAGAGCAGGCAGCATCCTCAGCTGCACAAGACTCGTGGCCAAGTGCCAGGAACTCCTCTGTTAGGCTCCCAGCACAGCCCCTGACTCTCTGGGTGGCTTTGGGCCCTACCTGAAAAACTACCCCCCAGCACAGCACTTCCTACTGGAAACAGCCCTATGGACTCCTCCAGCAGCACTCAAAACCACAACAGCGTGGAGGCTTGAAATCTTAGAACCCAATTACCCAACGCTTCACCCTTGTGCTAAGGAAGGAGAAAGAGATTAGAAGAACTTACCTGTGCACAACTGTTTTTTGGAGCTTCAGACTGTCAGCCTCCAGCATAAGCTTAAGGCACCGTAGGTGCCTTGCAACATGTATTTTGCCTCCCCAAAACACTTAAAGGGAAACACGAAGACAAGGATCTCATCCTTTCTGTTCAGGATGACTTGGTAACAGCCAATAAACTATGCAAAAGCTTGTAATGTTGCTAAGTTCTCCCCTTTATAACATAATCAAAAAAAGCCAGGGACCCACACCAGTACATCTTCCCTCTCTGACTCCCATTTAACCTGAAATTACTGTGTGTTACTTTACCCTTTGATCGCTACACCAGCTGCTGAGAAAGTCACTTGCTTTCAGTCGCTTGCTAAGGGTCCACTAATGCAGATTCTTTGATGATCTGGAAGGTTATCTATCCTGTCTCCTACTGAGCTCCTTGCTGCTAGAAGGATGGACAGCATCAACTTTCAGCAATATACTACAGAAAAAGAAGGAATATTAATTATTTTTGAAGTTCTGAAGTTGCTCATTGACAGACCTCATAATTCAAATAAAGATACACATGTAGAAATTAGCAACCAGTAGTGAAAAGTTCAGTGAAAGGCTCTCATGAACTTGACACATCATTTTAGAAAATTTATCACTGTATCAAAGTAAATTAACACATCTTAACAGGTAAGATACACGAATTCATGGTAGTGTTTCAAAAAGCATGGCCTCATTTCCTACAGAGTTCTGCAATGATCTTACTCAAAACAGTTTTGATCGACAACAAATAACTTTGGGAAGCTCTATGACCCATTACAGGCCAGTTGCATCCTGTACCCATTTGGGAAAACAATCAACTGATGGGGGCAGGTTCCTGCAATATGACCCTCAAAGGGCCCCTCTAAGCAGCTGTGGAGCCACATCAGTCCAAACCGCTGCATTTTTATGCATCAGCCTAAGAGCACAGAAGAGACAGAAAGCCAATGTGTTAAGTGTATCCCAACTGCACAGGTGTATATTTTACACAACAATACACAGAAAGCTAATGTGATGAAATACAAATCACAGGAGAGCAAAATTTAAAAAATGTCCTAAAATGTGCATTTTATTCCATAGCATTATACAATGTTTACATACAGGTATAATTTTAAAACTGCTCAAAGAAAGTGTGAAAAAAGTGAGGCGAATATCGGTTTATAAATTCCTCCCCCTCCCCAAAATCCACACAAATAAAATACATTTTAAAACAATCTTTTCCAAATTTATGTTTTCTCCTGAATTTATTGAATCTTTCATTTCAACATGAAAAATACAATTGAATGAATACTCAAGGTGAAATGCTGACCTACACTTCTGTATTGAGTTGCAAGAAGACAATTTAAAACCTTCAGAAGCCTTCACTTTTCTCTGTTGTTTACATACCTTTGTTTTATTGAATTAGACAGAAAGTCCAAATCCTCACAGATCAATAAAAACCTGATAAAAATAAATTACTGTGCTGGATAACTCCTGACTTGTGTGATATCAAACAGAAGACTTCAGTAGAATGTTTTGTTCAGAATAGCACCATTTCCACCCGATCTCTCTTGAACATGAATTGTTCTTCTTGTTAAAAATTGTAGTTGGCACTTGAGGTGGGACACTTTCTGCCACTGCCAGGATTCTTCAAAAGACTAAGCATACTGAATTGCTGAACTCTCTACAAAGTGTAGGTAACATTTTTGTTGGGAAATGGCACATTTAAACCATAATGTAATGTAGCTTAACCCGCATATGGCTTGCCCATTTTGGTGTTTCCCTGACCCCTGCCTGATAATTTAGCAGATGTTCTTGTGACTGTGGTGAAACTAAAATAAAGACATGTTTATGGGGTTTCACGGCAAGCAGGTGTAAAAATAATAAAACAAATAATGTGGTTGCTGCTAAGAAGGTTTTCACATGTTGTTTAACTCCAGTAAAGTTTGATCCAGCATCTGATGCATACTAAGGTTTTCTTCTTTAGCATGCGCCACTTTCTCTGTTGTGGAATTAGAAAATTAAAACATGAATAGCAGTTCTTTGGAGGCACTGATTCTCAGAACATGAAGGCATGCAATCATCATTTCTATTGGAAGGTTTAGAAAGTTAAGAAATGTGCATGCTCATAAATACCAATGTCCCCAAGACAACACAACTAGACAGAATTCCAAATTAATAAAACAAATGTCAAGTAATGCAAGTTTAGAACTGTTTACAGCTGCATTTGTTAAGAAAATGCACTGCCAACAGAGACGCAATTATTGCACATTCTGGAACTGTTTGCTTATAGGAATGTGGGATGGTGAACAGCTTTTCTTTTTTTTTTTTTAAAGTAAGGCAATAAAGAAAATAATTTAGTTCTTTGCAGAACCATACTTAAAGTTTCATGTAAATCAGAACTTGCAAAGAACAAGAAATTTAAAATTAATCTCTTCTTCAGTGAAGTGATCTTTAAGAAATTTATTTCTTCTAGAAAATAAATAAAATCAAAGTTAGTAGCTTTATGTTGCATGCACACTTTTATAGGACAGTCATTTAACACACTTATTTGATACAATAAATGAGCACAATGTTCTAGAGCTGCATCCTACAGAATCCCATAGTAGTAACTTCGTACTAATGCAAGCGTACCTTTAAACTGACCGGATATTTTCAGATGGAGCTCCCATTCCTAGTTGTTTTGGTTTTTTCATTTTTATTTTTTTTTTTTTTAAGTCAAATACAAGTCCTATTCATAGTAATGCAAAATTATTGCATTAAAGTCTCCAGATAACAAAACAGCTATAAGTATCCTTTATGATGGTTTTGAACTATAGGAACGTGAATCCTTGTAAACATTTTTCTCTTGTCCACGTTCTACCAAATATCTCAGGGCCAATTCATGATGCCAGATACACCGAGTGTTTCTCTACAAGGCAGGCTGTTACTGTTTGGATACTTTTAGCTAAATGTTGTAGCTGTTCACCGAAATGGATCTACTAAATATCTCTGGGCCAATTCATGATGCCAGATACACCGAGTGTTTCTCTACAAGGCAGGCTGTTACTGTTTGGATACTTTTAGCTAAATGTTGTAGCTGTTCACCGAAATGGAAAGGAGCTACTGCACAGCCAGAGCTCCCTGCTCCTCCAAAGCAGGTGTGCATACAGATAATGAAAAGCCTCATCTGGAAGAAGTGTTTTCATATTTTTTCAACACACACCGAGAATTTAATCCACTAATTTACCACATAGTCAACAGCCTGAAAAAAAATCAATTTCTAGGTTTCTTGCTTATTTCTACATTTACTGATTCATTCTTAAGGAAATTTGGAAGAAGCGTTTTTTAAACAAGTTAACAATATAGTCACACTAAAGTTTAATCCTCATTCAATGCCAGCTTTAGTTCATTAGTTAGACGACTGTTTTGCTCAAGTTGCTGGTAGAGTTGGTCTGTACAGGCAGCAAGCAGGTTAGAAGGGAAAAAAAGAGGCAGAATGAAGACAGATTAGACAGAGAAAACAGTTAAGTAAGAGTTAATAAAGAAACTGGTCACACCACAGACAGTTCAGTAACATACAGAGAAACATTTTACCTTTGTTTCTAGAACTCTAGTAATTAAGTAGCTACTCCAAGGAACGGCTATTATAACCTATGAAGAACTGGCTAAGGCTCCTGCTGTGGGGAAGAGCTGTGAGATGGTAAGTGGGAACAGAAATGGAAGAACTGCAGCTACATTCCTAGAACCACCAAGTCCTACTTTAATCTATACGTACAGCCTGTGGAACACTTGTTTTGTGAGCGCTGTTTTTCTTTGTAAACTACTTAAAACGAGGTGGAATCTCATCTGTCAGTGGAGGCAACTATATCACAACCAGGGTAAGTAAAGGCAAGAGAGACCCTGACAGCCAACTACCACCACTCTGACTCAGCCCATACTCCTTTCCTGGGGAACCCAACAGCTGAAATAGTATTTTTTGGTAGGGAAACATATTTCTGTTACTGGTGTCAACACACTTTGGCACTTTAAATTGTCCAGTTGTACTTCCTAAGAAAAAAAACGCACACATTTGGTGACTATGAAATGGAAGCATGAAAACCTGTGTTGCTCAAACGCAGCAGAGAGGTCGGTTCACAGTCAAAGAGAACAGCAGCAACAGCTACCTTACGACAGTGCAATTAGTGAGAGTTGTTCTGCAGAGTGAAAGAACATTCCATGATGGTTTTTGACTGTCCTGTTTTCTCAAATTGTCCATATTCTTCTCAATAGTCAAGATTCGAACTGCACTACTGACCTCTTGATTCCAGGTTACTTCCCTACGGGAAATGACTGTTTCTGATTCTTTTCCACAAGCTTCCTAACAGTTTTCACAGAAATCCTCTTCCCCTGCAGGCTCTGGACACAGCAATGGCAAAGCTGTGCAGTCAGCTGGGCTGCAGGACATACTTGTGCAGTGAGTGGCTCCTCACAGCTTCCTCCCCAACCCAAACTCCACCAGCCAGCTCAATAAAACCAGGGCACATTTCAGAGCTCTGATCCTGCACCGGTAACAACCGGATCTTGCCTCTCTTAATCAGGATAATGTCACATATACATGGAAAAAACATCAAAATCTCAGAGTAACTAAAATGTCAATTATTCTTCTTTGTTTGCTTCACTTTCTATTTAGTTGTTAGTCAAACATGGCAACAGATTTTGAACTAAGAGGTTGATGCTTACCTTCATCACAGAAAACTCCTCCCTTTAATTGAAGTAGAGATTTACAGTATTTCTCAACATCCAAAATGAGACTAAAACCCTACGTAAAGCACGGAAAGAATTTCCTGAGTCTACAGTAGCCTTTGATCATCCATAGGCAGCCTGTCTAGGTTGTGATTTAACACAGAGGCAGAGACAAGGGCTGGTGCTGCAGGCAGTCACCTTCAGCCAAGCGGGGAGTTAAAGCTCTGGTGCAAGGTGCCCAGGGCAAACGAGGCAGAGTCAGCCCCACACTCCTGTCAACAACCCTCCTGTACACGACTAACTACATGTGGCCACACAACACAATGCACAGGTCAGGTCCAACGGTGACAAGAGGGCTGGAATATGCTGCAGTGAGAGCCCACAACAGCTCTGTGGTGTCAAGACCAGTGCAGCAGGACCAGCTGGGAATTCCGTATCCAGCTATTTGGGTATCTGCATTGCATTGCCCATTTCCAGTACTCTGTCCAGCAATATATCACCCTGCAAGGCCAATTGTGTTTGGAAGAAAAGGGAAGATTTAAATACTGATGTTCAAGGTTACTGTGTCAAAAATTACCAAGTTCCTACACCGTATTTTGCTTTTTTACTTCTTCTAAGAAACAACAGTATTGCAAGGAACTGAGGGGAAAAAAACCCTGCTGACACAATGAACCAAAACACAAAATAGAATAAAGTGTTGAAGTTGCTATGGCGTAAGTTACTCTGGCTCAGCTGGCAAGTGACAGCTGATCACATTCCCCATAACACTTCCATTTGTGAAGTTAACCAAGTTAGAGTGAGTCATTTTGCAAATGCTCATCCCATCATATTTGTTAACCTTCACACTGAACATTTTACTATTCAGTTGCAATACACAGAGTGTACAAACCCATTTACTGTACCTCAATTGATGAACAGTAAGGTACTGAACTTTATTATCGGGACCCTGTGACTGCTGATACATATCCTATACTTGGGCTTCTCCCAATAGCCTGTAACATTAAGACATGTGTCGTGGTATAAAAAACTGGCAGGAGATGAATGGCAGGGAGGAAGATGATGCATCCATTTTCAAGCCCTATTTGGAAAACAGCGTTTTGGGGAAGGGAGGAAATCTAGCCTAAACTGCTCTGCTGAATAATCTTGAAGTTGAACAAGAAAGTCACATTTACATTATTCTAAAAAAAACCCTAAAACTCAGCTACACTATGATGAGTTTATATAGCTGCAGTGACTTAGGAACTGTAGCAATATATACACAGACAGGCATAATGAGAAATCAATCCAGTTTAAACTGATTCACTTTAATGTGAACGGGAAAATAACTTCTTTCATTGTGAAAAAAATGAAGTTAAAATAATGCAATGAACTCTCTAGTTGCAAATAACTAAACAAAAAAGCAAGATGTCAGTATTCAATGCTTTGTCCTTAATTAGGCACTGCCAAATCAGCCAAAACCCAACATTCAGGCTTTCAAACCTGAAATCTGTACCTTCCACTGCAGCACAATCATGTCATTATTAGTGTAATGATGAGAGTTTTCCTACTCCACTTCTGAAACATTTCTCATGAGTCTGCAATTCAAACTCACAAGTCTGAGTTAAGCACAGGAGTGGAAAGCTACTGAGATCTCCCTGCATCCAATCCTGTCATGCTGCTCAAAAGAAATATATTGTTAAAAAAACCCCAAAAGTTAGCAATCAACATCGTTACTAAGTAATCAAGGTGTGAAAGAGGTGAAAACTTTTTTTGCAAGACATTTAAAGGATTATTTTTGGGTGAAAACAAGAATTTAAAGTTTTTGATATTGCCCCTTTAAATCTGTCTCAAATATTTAAATTAACAAACACATTTACATAAAGACAGGAAGTCTTCAGCATCAAGCTAGGAGAAAATTTCAGACTTTAAAGTGAAAAATCCGGTATCAAAGACTTGACTGCACTCTCAGCTGTGCTCCCACGACAAAGTGACTCCAAGGAAGTAGATTCTGACCCAACAATAACAACTGAAAAAATTCTCATTACATCTATTTGTCATTTTATCTGCATCAGATTTTGAAAAAGGCTAAGACCACAACTGGGCAGTTTTGACCTCAAAATACCAAAAGCAGTATTCTCATCCCAAAGGCTGCTATCACTAGCTTTGCATTGTCAACATTTAGGCAAAAGTTTTTAGCAGAAAAAACTGGAAACACAAAAAATTTTTAAATCCCTAATGGCAAAACCAGCAATTTTTATTAATAACTGAAAGAGTTATTTAAATAAATAAAAGGCAAGGGAATAGCAAAAGGGATACAGCTGGGATGTTTATTTTACATTGAGAGATGTAGAGTTTCTGTACAGCAGAGAACAAGTAGAGCATGTTCTGAGACAGGTGCTAGAGGAAGAGAGTCAACTAAGCTAGAAGACAGGACAATGAACCCATGAAACATCCAAAGCTTGGAAAGATGTTTTATCCAACCCGATGAAGATGTCTTTGGAGAAGTGAAGCAAAGAAAATTATCTGCATGAAAAGAAAAAGTGAGATAAGGAAGGAAATAAAAAAGGTGCAGTAAAGAGTTCCAAAAAGCAGCAACAGCTCAGCAGAGTCCAGCATGCTAAGAGGACTACTAAAGAAACACCACACCATGCTGGGACTGGAATGCTACAATAATGTCATCATGTACCAGTAGAGTACATTTTAAAGTCTGTTTTCCATTTAGAAATACCCCAAACTGAAGAAATACTGTAATCTCTGTACACAGAGGAGGAAAAGAGAAAACCATTTGCTTGATAAGCCACAGAGCAAAAGCATATTTTGGGGGTGGGTGGGTGAATTAAAAAGAAAAAAAAAAAAAAAATCAAAGCATACAAAGCAGACAACATTAAACCCCTACTAAAAAGTCACAAGAGAGCATGAGAGTGTAATGAACAGATAGAGGGATAAAAAAAAAGCAAAGAAAAAACATTTAAAGTATGGGTGCATGCAAAATACGTTCCGAACTCTGAGCAAAGCCTATGCCTTGCTGAAGGCATGCTTGTTTCCTGAAAGAAATGCTGCGACTACACATGGCACCTCACAAGCACTTGAGAGCCACAACTCTCCCTCTTTCCCATGTCAACCGTAGAGTGTTCATGCAAGTGAAAGGTATGAGCATGGGAAGGTGGGTTTAGCATAGCTGACCTCTGTTCTGAGTTTTAGGTTGGCAGAAGAAGAGTCAGTTTGTATCAAACACTGCATGGACTAGACATACCTCACAATCCATCAGTCTCCTGCTTTCCTGCCAGAAAACCCTCTTTTTCCCCTTATGACTAAGGTTGATATTATCACATTTTGGTATATACAAATTAACTTACTACTACCCTCCACGAAATATGCAGAAGCAACCTACAATTCAGTTGTCACTTTTAATGGGTTTAAATTACAAAATATTTTAAAATCAATTTCTACACTTGTAATTTAGAGGTAACAGCTGAAATTCTCAGAGCAGTTAAGGAAATTTAGGTTAATAGAGAATACAGCTACATCTACATTTCTTTGAAACTTTTGTAGGAACTTTGTCAGAGAAAAACTGACAAAGACAGCAGAAGAATACACTCTGAATGCAACACGTACTGAGGCAATTTTCTTCTGGTAAACTGAACACAATGAGCTTGGTAGACACTGCTTGAACAGAGGTGAACTGAAAGGATAAATGCAGAGCTACATACGAAGGGGAACCACAAGACATAAGGATTGCAGATACAGAATGAAAGAGTAAACACGAGCTTATTAGGCAGCTTACAAAATCACCATGAGTATTTACCAGGCTAGGCACAACACTCACCCACACTCTGCCACGGTAAAGAAATTGTTCATGGTATTTTGTACACCTAGTCTCGCTAAAGGAATGCGTCTCCCACTACAGAGGGAGCATAATTTCACAAGGCCGGAACTGCGCAAATAAATGAGGGCAGGGAAGCAGGTGCAGGCACAAGCTGGGAAGACATTTACATGGAAGTCATATCGTTGAGAGCGTGGTCCAGCTCCTCACTGATGGCTTTGTACTTCAGTTTCTGAGCATAGAGCTCATCTAACATTCCCCCAAGGGAAGGCAGAGGTGTGCAAAGAAATGGAGCGTGATGGCGGGATGGAAGGTGAAGGTGGTGGCATGGGATACCATCCAGAAGCCGGAGGAAAGGGGAAGAGCGCACAGAAAGAGGTGTTCCGACAGACAAAACAAAACAAAAATTACAAAATTAGAGAGAAGAAAAAAAAATCAACAGTGAACAGTGTGTGACAAGTTCATTAACTGCACTGCCAGTGGGGCAACATGTGATACAGAGAAAACAAAGGAAAGGAATATAAGGGAAGCAAAATCCATGTTTCACTGCCCTAGATTTTTGTTTTAACGCACATTAGAAGGGCACACAGGAGCTAAGGAGAAAAGATCAAAAAATGGGGCTCAAGGACAATGCTATCATTTCTACCACTTTTCTTTTCCTTTTTTTTTTTTAAACTCTAACAATGCTATCATTTCTTTTCTACCACTTTTCCTTTTTTTTTTTTAAACTCTCTGGTTTGTGTGATGTCATAAGCTGTCTCTGTAAGAGATTCTTGTTCCTTCTAAACACTTATCTTTCTTCTGTTTCCTTCCTGAGTCAACGATCATAACTTTTCAGCAGCTGCCTAGATATTACATACCCTTTATGCAGAAGTCAGCCTGCCATGCCACACAATCAAGCTTCTTAAAATCCTAGGCTTAGTGTAACCCATCTAAACTCCATATAATTCTTAATTACAAAGCACTACTAATTATTTTCGCCAGAGGAAAAGGCACATTCTACTATCCTACTGCAGTTCTGAAAGATTTATTTAAACCTCAAAACAAACTCTCTGAAGTTAAACAACCTATCTCTGGTTATGTATACAACCCATTAGCTTTACTGAAAAACAGCCACTGGTCTATGTCATAAAATGCCTGCCTTGACCCAGACTTATCGCAGTCATAAATGAGGTTAGCTTGCTATATTCCTAATTATTATGAAGATAACACAGCCCTTCATCAGCTTTTTAGTAAGACAGTAATAATACTTACCATCTAATCATTTACCCTATACATTTATATACCTCCAAGTAGAAGAATATAAAGCAAATAAATGAAAGGAGTCTTGAGAACATGAAAGAAAAAGGAACAGGCAAGAGCAAAACATTGTTCACCTGAAGCATTTAAGTTGTCAATACATTTCAACTGGAAAACATTTTGCCTATTTTATTCTTCAGGCAGACCCATTTATTTAAGCAGGAGAAGTTAGATGAGTAGAATTGTGTACTAGAAAAAAACCCAACACAAAAGGAGAATAAAAAATATATATCTGTATTTCTATAATAAGTGAGAAAAACAGAATCCCATACCTTCTAGGTCATCAATGCTCTTCTCCAGCTTGGTTACTGACCTCTCAGCAAATTCAGCACGGGTCTCAGCCTGAAAGCGAGACAGACTACTTTAGGAAACACACATATAGTAGTTACGAAAAAAAGAGCAACAATTCAACTGAGGGAAAAAAAGTACAATGAGAGGAGGCAAATAATAAGGTGATACTAATTTTTAGGAGAGACATTTAACACTTAAGCATCTCCAAAATTACACGTTTATCCTTAAATCATCAAAGTAGCATTTATATTAAAAGAATCAAAGTTGGATTGGAATATCTGTTGTAAAGAACAGCTCTAATTTTACCTCCTTCAGTTTGTCAGTCAGGACTTTAATCTCCTCTTCATATTTGTCTTCTTTCTGCGAGTACTGTAATTAGAGGGAGGATCACTGATATTAGACCAGGTATTCTAAATATGCAAAAAAATACCACATTCGAGACTCTCTTCTAATAAAGTAATTGAATACAGGATATTAATATGAATACAGGTATAACTAAATTAATTCCACTTACCAAACTGTAGTAATACACAGTTTATTACCAGAGCCAAACTTCCCTTCGGTTATATATCAGTGCTACATGGTGGGAACTTTAAGTAGAAATTAGTACTATAGTTTTAAAGAGGAGTGACATTTGGAGAAATTTAATGTTGGCACACAAGTGCCATTTTGAGGGACACTCTATAAATAAGACTTAATCTTGTCAGACTACTTCACAAAACTTGTGGTCAAGTATTACTGACCTATTTGGAACTAGAAGGAATGTCAGGTTCCTTCAAGAGCCAAAGATGAATTGAGCAGAAAGTCCAAATGCTTCTACTGACGATGGCCTTGCTGAAATGCTGCCAAGTGACCAGCGCATAACGAAAACCCCACAGGCCAATCCAGATGACAAGGTAAGGGACACATTCTCACACGAGTCACTAGCCTACCTTCTCAGCCTGAGCCTCCAGCGACTTCAGGTTGTTGGTCACAGTTTTCAACTCCTCTTCAAGCTCAGCACATTTGCTGTTATTTCGGAAGGAAGGCAGGAAAGGGGCGGATGGAAGATTCAGTCAAGCAAAAGAAACAGGAGAAAATAGGGGGAAAAGATAGAGAAAAATGAAAAAAAAAAAATTACAGAGCAAAAGAACAACCTCAAAAGCAGCTGAATCCATCACAGATTGAAAGCAACTCTTTATGACGCCAAATTCCATTTCAAGTGTACATTAAGATGACGATGAGACAGAAATTATCTACAGCCCTTGGCTTACACAGAAATATTTACATAGCCTTTACACGTGAGACAGTTCAGCTTCCTTTTGGCTGCACAAGAGATCAGTTTTAAAGGTAAAAATGAACAAACAAACAAAAAAAGAGACCAAAGAAAACCACCAAAGCAAGATGCAAAGGGAGTAAAGAGCATAGTGAGGACCTAGGTGTTACTACTGAGTGAGCTAACCAGCTATGGAAGCTGAAAGACTTGGGTTGCAGTTAAACCTAAAAACTGTTTATTAGTATCAGTACCTTATCCTCTGCAGCCATTAATGCTTTCAAGGTTTGATCCATTATTCTTAACTGTTCTTCCAGCTGTCGGACTTGGCTGTTAGTGAACACATGAAAGGCACAAAAGCCATTCACAAAATCAGTGTGCAGGTACAGCATGCAGTGACAAAACACACGCGCACACACATATGAACACATTTACTTTGGCGTTGACTATTTATTTCAACCATTAGAGTAAATGAGCAAAACATAGCTTTGAGCTGAACACACAGTGTAGTGCCAATGTCTCATGCTGTTACAGTGGTCTTGTAGCACCTCACACACCTTTTGGGGCAGCTCAACCACTTACCTTTCTGATAGTTCAGCACGTTCCTCAGCCCGCTCCAGGTCGCTCTCAATGATCACAAGCTTGCGAGCCACCTACAAGAAAAGGCAATTGGGGATATCAAGTTGTAGCCCACATCACCTGTTTCTAGAATGTAAAAAGCAGGGAGTTGGGCCTCTTTCCATTTTTTGGTCAATACATGAGATTTGATTATGTGGCATCTTCATTATTCATTTCAGTCTTTGTTATCTGACATTTTTCAAGACCTCTCTTTCATTCACCAAAAGGCAACTGAAACACAATTTTCTCCCTAAGAGACCAGGGAATACTCTCAACCATTTTAGTGCAAAGATCTGAGCACAGATCTCTTGCCAGCTTGAGCCCTGAGGTATCCACGGTGCCCATTTTTCATTCCACAGCTGCGAAGAGTCGCAGATGCGATATTTTCAACTTAAAAGGTGAAGGGGGGAAAAAAAAATAAAAAATAGAACTTCAGTACAGCCTAAAGAGCTTCTAAAGGGCTTTAGAAAGAGATGGCCTGCACTCAACAACTGACCTCTTCATACTTGCGGTCAGCCTCTTCAGCAATGTGCTTTGCTTCTTTAAGCTGGATCTCTTGGATTTCCATCTTCTCTTCATCCTTCTGGGCTCTATTTTCAATGACCTTCATTCCTCTGAAAAACGTGAAAAACAGGAAACACAAGGTTCAGGGCTTGCCAGTTTATCTCCAGCTCTACTGCTACTGGAGTGCAACTTTCAGGCAAGTGTATCAAGGTGAACAAAGTATGTCAGATACTTGATTCTTCACACCATAAATCTAGCCCTGTGCATTTACACTTCAGAAGTTTAAAGGAAAGAAACACATCTCAGGAAGAAATAAAATCTAATTTGTTTAGCTCTTACCACAGTTAAGCTACACTATTCTTTTTCATTGTACATTGAAGGAAAACTGATCTTATGGAAAGGCAAATAAAGGGTCTTGCTTCTAAAGACATAATAAGACAACTAAAGACATCTGTGCTTTTACAATCATCGTGAAATAGCATGTAAGGGCCCCTGCAGGACTGACAGGCATTATGTTTATGGGCCAAACAGACTCCTCTGAGTTTTGCCATGTCAGAGCCCTAGAGCACTGAAGCTCTCTGTGCTCTACATAAGCAAAATTTAACTCCTTCAAAACAGGAAGCATTGTGTATTCCTCCTTCCACGCATGTTTGACCCAAATTCTCTTAACTATTTCACAATGAACAATGAATCGTTAGCGAGGTAGAAACACATATGCAGAACATGTAGGATTCTTTCTCAATAAAAGGTTACTATCACAGATATAAAATATAATTTGTAGAAGTAAAAGAGAAGATCTTCCAAAGTCACAAATCTGGGTTCCTAACTTACATGAAATACTTCTGAAATTCCAGCCTAAATCTGAAGGAATTACCACGTTCTCTCTCCTTTGCTCACCTCTACATACCAATCTTGCTAACAGGAGAACCAAAGCCTCTTCCAGCACTTTTTTATTCTCCAGGTGAGATTTTCTACCCACAATGAAATAAAAAATCACCCTACAACACAAGAGTACACATTACCCTCAAAAAGCTGTCATCCAAATAGAGAAGTCTGGGCTGGGCCAAGCAGTTTTCCCAGGATGTGGCAGGATACATCAAAAGCCCAACCCCACTTAAATCTTATCTTTTCAACAGAGACACAAAAAAGAACTCAAGCCTACACATTTTGGACATCCCTACAGACAAGCTGCAACCAAAGTTCATGTAGGCGAAGGAAGAGTGAATTACACATGCTCAGAGACATAGGAGTGGTTTAATTTATTTCCCTAATCCACACCCTAGCAATTACCATCTTTGTCATAAGGGTAACGATCCATCCAAGAGTGGTCCCACCCACCTTTCACTCTCATCTGCAGCCTTCTCGGCCTCCTCCAGCTTCTGCAGGGCAGTAGCCAAGCGCTCCTGAGCCCGATCCAACTCTTCCTCAACCAGCTGGATGCGTCTGTTCAGAGAAGCTACTTCACTCTCAGCCTAAGCACAGGAAGAACAGAAATTAATTCATAATAAGGCACACATCACCTCTTGTGAAAGAGTATCCCACGTACCTGCTAGTGCCATTTAACAGCACTTCAGTAATCTCTGACTTCATCCACTAAAAAGAGAGTGTATACATACACAGAGATGTACGTGCCCTCATTGAATTGTAAGGTTATTGCTTAACGGAGGAAAAAGTGATTAATGCTTCCTTTAAATGAAGCACATTAAGGACTGTGCAGTTTGTACTAGAAAGAACTGCAATGGAAGAATTACGCATTGCTCTTCAAATATTTTCTGTTGTTATATTTGAAGAAATAACTCAATTATAGTCTCGCCCCCATTTTTATCAAATCAACACAAACTAATTACCCAATTCTTCTGTGATATCCCAAATCCTTTATTTACGACCTTTGGTCACATTTTGATAAGAGTTATCCCAATGTTTCCTTGAGCTCCTTAAGAAAGGTTCAGCACAAACACGTAAAAATACACCTAGATCAGCATTTGCAATGAGACAGCTGACACAGAGAGAGCATGAGAATATTCAAGAAATACCCAGATACCCACAAGTTTTGTTTACAGGCAAGCTATGCAAGAGCTGGCAAAGGCGGCACCAGCAGAGGCTACATCTTGGAAGGACCCTGGTACATCTACTTTTTTTTCCCTACATGCCATCCTCAAACTTCCCCCAGATTTCCCTCTCTTGCGTTACCTGTTCATTTAATCTTCTGTGTAACACTTGCAACTTATCTGCCTCTTAACATTACAAGCTTTTACTCCTGACATTCTCAAACCTACACTTGCCTAACTTACAGATTAAGTTCTACAACAGCTTTCTCCTAGTAACCTCATTATTAAACTTTATTTCATTCAAAGGGATATTAAGCACAAAATATATATAGAAAGGTCATTATTCTAGAAAGTTAATTACATCCGAGAGCAACAGTTACTCTTAATTAGTACTGAAACCGATCTTGCTATATATGAGGAAGTACATATCTGAATTTCCTATGATGTGTAGTTGTGGGGTGGGGGAACCCAACCCTTTATCAAAAGTAGATACCAAAAGTACCAGTTTGATAGTTTTTCTTTAACTAAAGGTTTAAGGAAGTGCTATTTGTTGCTTTTACTAAACAGAGGCAGCTGGATACAGTTGGCCACAGCTAAAATTTTGTTGCACAGAACACAAGAATAACTCACACCAGACAAGTAAAACAACCTTTGACATTACACTAACATTGCCCCTCCAGAATGATTGAAAGTGACACATAAACAGGGAAACAAATATATATTTGAGCATTAATAAGCATTGGCAGTGAACATATAGAACCAGAAGCAGAAGAGACTTCATCCTTAGAAATCCACATTAAGCCAAATAAAAAAGTCTTTCGCTCTGTAATCAAGCAGCGGGGTGCCAAACTCGTATTTTTCAAACTTCTGGCTTAAACAGTAAGAATTTGAACATTCAATTTGAGAAAGAAAAGAACTTTTCATAAATGTTACCCTTGGGAAATCTGCAATGTAGTTACAAGTTAATTATTATCATGTCAAGACTCCTCATCGTGATAAGAGCATACAATATGCTTAGAAAACACAGGGTGACTAAAGTTCAAGTTTTCACTTCCTGCTCCAGTAACTCAATAAGGGTTTACCAACCAGCCTTATATGGCCCAAGTTACTCTTCTGCGGAGCAGGACTTCTCTCCTTATATGGTAAGGAAGGAAAAAACCCCAGTGACATTAAGGGGCACTCCCACAGCTCACAGACAAACATAACCTTCTGCGTTTTTGCCATAGCACTTATACACCACATATTTTCGCAATGAGCGATGACATGGATAAGTTACCACTGGGTGTTAATTATTACTGTTGTAAGAGAGATTCTGTTTTCCAGAAGAAGGAAGAAAAATGCATTCTGAAAATGGGATTACTGACAACCCCCTTGAGATGCGTGGACTCTAACCAGAAGAGATTCTTTTTTAAGGCAATGGCTGCCAGTCACAGTCTCAAAACTTTTAACAATCTGGTTTAACAATCAAAAGCTGTAAACTGTGATATGTTTTGGCCACAGCTTTAGCTTTTTCATTGTTTGTGTATCTGTACCTTGCACAGGAAGAAAAAAAAAATCCAACCCAGAACAACCCTAGCTGGTCACATGCTATACGTGTAAGGCACTGCACTAAGGGAAGGGTCAGATTCACACCTCAACTGCTTGCTGCAACGTTCTCAAAGCCTCCCTCCTCAACCATACAGAATTACAGCTGCCACAATTAAAAAAATCCATACACAGCTAGCATTATAGAAGAGGTACAGCTCTACAGGGGCCCATGAGTTCAGTTTTCTGCCTTTATCCACCACAGCACTGACCCCTCCAAACACAAAATTAAATACCATGTAAATGTACTCTGCAGAATTCCACATCATCTGCACAAACCAACACCAAGGAAGTGACAAACATTAACCTTTAGAATCCTAAGCCTTATAGCAATTTGGCTGAGCCCTACTGGGAAGACTTCACCAGCAAACTGCAATCACTCTTCCAGAGCTATTCTTTCTGCCACAAAAACTAATAGCAAAGCTTCCCATTTTAACAGAAATTCCTTGATATGTTGTTTAGAACAACATAATGTTACTGAAATCAGGAAAATCAGTGTCCTGTACTCCACAGAGCTTAGAAAACATGTACAGGTTTTTTTAAAGATAGAAACCCTTATGAAACAAGTTAATGACTGTGACATGATCCCTCACTGAATCAAATGGATATGTGAAATGATTTGCAAGAATGCAGTGGTTACACAAGCTTGAGGAGCCATATTTTGCCCCTTGGGAAGATCACCTGCAAGTTATCAGAAAGCTCTTCCTTTGAACTTGCTGCCCAGACTGTGCAGAAAGCCCTATATTATAAAGGAAATCCAATCATCATTTTTTTCTGTTGTAATAAACTACATGAATAAGAAATTGGTCCTTTTATTTCACTTTTACCCAACCAATGAATGCACTAAAACAACTGCAAGGGATACTGTACATTTTATAGCAGGAAACATTAAATTACAGCTGCTAGAATTCCCCAAGGTCAGTGGCAAAGCAAACAACAGCCCCATGGGTTTTTCTGCTGTAACTGCCACCCCTAACTACATCTCTCTCCTACGTCAGTCTGTGCTGCTCACACCTGACCCTGTCTCTGCCTGAAACCGTGCCTACTGTTCCTTTCCCATCTTAGCTATGGAGTTTTGACAAGCTAAACATATTACAGACGTATAGTGACGTATGATCAGATTGTCGTGGTGTTACCAGGTGCTAAGGGAGCTAAACATATTACAGACGTATAGTGACATATGATCAGATTGTCGTGCTGTTACCAGGTGCTAAGGGTAAGAACTCAGACGTGGACATCTCAGGTCCAGTCCCAAGAACATAACCTCCAAACAGCAGCATGCTGACCTCCCACAGTTGATCTGGTTTGGATGGGATAAGCAGAAAAAAAATTTTTAAAAAGATTAAAAAATCATAAAGGCTCGCTCAGAACCTAATACAAAGCACCCAATCGCCAACACCTCGCCTAAGTTCAACCTCATTCCAGTTCAGCGCCTTGCTCTTGCACAGCAGACCCGGTGTGGTCTACTTATGCAACGCAGCTCCAGCCGCCCCCCGCACCGCCGAGGCCACTGGGCCGGAGCGCAGCTCCGCAGGCCCCGACCGCGATGACCCGCTCCTCACCTGCGGCCCGGGCCTGCCCGCCGGGAACGGCGGCCTCCGCCCGCAGCGCGGGGAAGGGCCCGCCGCGGCCGGCAGGTAACCATCTTGCGGGAGACGGCGGCCAAGGGAGCAGCCGCCCGGCCCGCGGCGGGGGAGCACCCAGGCCCGGCCTCCCCTCCCGCTCCCACCGGGCCGCGCCCCCCGAACCGAACCGGGCCGAACCCAGCGGCCCGCAGCTGAGCTGGTTTGGATGGGATAAGCAGCGAAAAAAAAATATTAAAAAATCATAAAAACTCGCTCAGAACCTAATACAAAGCACCCAATCGCCAACACCTCGCCTAAGTTCCACCTCATTCCAGTTCAGCGCCTTGCTCTTGCACAGCAGACCCGGTGTGGTCTACTTATGCAACGCAGCTCCAGCCGCCCCCCGCACCGCCGAGGCCACTGGGCCGGAGCGCAGCTCCGCAGGCCCCGACCGCGATGACCCGCTCCTCACCTGCGGCCCGGGCCTGCCCGCCGGGAACGGCGGCCTCCGCCCGCAGCGCGGGGAAGGGCCCGCCGCGGCCGGCAGGTAACCATCTTGCCGGAGACGGCGGCCAAGGGAGCAGCCGCCCGGCCCGCGGCGGGGGGGGACCCCGGCCCGGCCAGGTGAGGTTTCCTCATCCCCCCTATCAGGGGAGGCCACGCCGGCTCTCCCTCCTCCTGTCTTTTTCCTAAGGCTTGGAAGTATGTTATATAAAGTGACACCGAGCGACCCGCTGCTGCCGCCCCCTCTCAGGTGAGGTGGCTCCGGGGCTCAGCCCGGCTTTTGGGAAGTAATACCGGCGAGGTGAGGTTTCCTCATCCCCCCTATCAGGGGAGGCCACGCCGGCTCTCCTTCCTCTGCTCCTGTCTTTTTCCTAAGGCTTGGAAGTATCCAAACTCGCAGGGCAAACACTGGGTCAACTGCGATGCCCCAAAGATACTCCACATCCCCCCAAAACAGAGACATCCTTAAAATGTCAGACATATTCCATGCACACCATTAAACACAGCGTTTTCCTCGATGAGAACAAGCCAGACACTTGCCCACTCTGCGCCTGAGGGATGACTGCAAATACAATTGCCCTCAACTAGCTTCCAAACGCTGTTTTCCAGCAAAGGAAAATGGCATTGGGACTGGTTGGGAAGATTATTCTTTTCAAAAAGGGAATCTAGTAGCATTTCTCCTGCCTTCATCCTCGGCGAGCTATTTCCAAATAGTCTGCATACTTTTCCTTATAAGGAATATCTCCCCTGGATCTATATGCGGTTCCTTTGAACAAGTCAAATAAACGTCCTGCTAGGAAGCTGCCTCCCATCCAGGCAGCCGTGCACAGAAGAGGCAGCCATCTGATCCGCATTAGACACAAAACCCCTCTCCCCCGTTTCTGCGCACGCTTATGTTCATCAAGTTCTTGAGTTCTCTCTCACAGCTATACAACTTAATTACCATGCTGAAGTTAAACCTTTTCTATCCTTTGTTCATTTTAGAAGCAAAATGAGATAAAAGCATTTTGTCTTTCAAGCAAAGTTGTTTTTTCTAACATTTCCCCTTCTAAAAGTATCCTTCCTCCCCCTGAACTACTTTGCTTGCTTCATCTGTGGCAACTCCTCTTTTCGTTACGGCTTTGAGGTTAATTTTTAAAGCTGAGTTATAGGAAAAGGACGGTTATCGCTTTGGAAATACTGTGGTTTCACCTAATCCTGTAATTTGGGCCTGAGATTTACTCAGAGAGAACTGGATTGTACAGCAGCAGCCACAGAGACCTGGACCTTAACCACAGAGACAGCAACCTCGCATGGTTCCGCGCATGCAATACATTAAACACATGTCAGGGGCAGACAGGTGGGTGGGATGAGGGCCTGGGAGAGGCACAAGCTCTTACATTATTACCATATAAAGTGCTGAGCTATATATATCTCCCAGCTTGCTCCCAGGATCCCTGGCCTCTGAACTGCAAACCTAGCAAGTATCGTCTTCCAGACAATTTTCTTTCACGCAAGATTGAACTTTTTAAACAGTTATAGTGATTTCCAGAGGGAAAAAAAAAAAAAAAAAAAGCACCTAGGAGAGGATCTTTTACCTCAGGGACCAGTGGGTGAGCCAAACTAGTATCTAGCAGGAATTCTAACGCATGAGTGCCTAGAAACATCTCTCGAAGACAGAACTAGCAGCCCTTGCTCTTCTGGATTTCCCTCTCCTGGATCTACTTGCTATTAACTCTCTGATTCTGCCTCACTATCAAGATAGTCTTGTTCCAGCCTGAGCAGTTTCCCCCATCACCCAAACGGAAAATCCACTCTTTCTTCACTTCCACACCTCGACCGGCAAGTACACATGAAAAGCACGTGTCAAGTGAGCAGGAACCCAATCAAATGCCTCTGACAGTGTGCAAACCTCATGCAAAGAGGCAGTGCTGTGTTTCCCACCTCCCTGCCCAGGAGGTGCCTGGACTCTGCCCTCAGCAAAGCTTTGGAGAGCTGTTTGGTAGGAGTCCTGGCTGTCCCGTGCAGAGGGAGCGTGTGGTTTCTGTACTGTGGTGGTGGTGAAAGGGATGGGGGTAACTTACATCTGTGGCCTTTTTGTCAGCCAGTTCCAACTTTTCCTGGGCATCTTTAAGGGACTCGGAGTATTTGTCCAGCTCATCCTCAGTGCCCTTCAGCTTCTTTTGTAGAGCCACCAGCTCGTCCTCCAGCTGTGATTCGGGTGGAAAGTGGTGGAGAGGGGAGGGCAGGCAGGAAAAGGTGCAGCAGGCAACGTGACCGTGCAAAGGGAGAAGTGCGAGTGCAGAAGAGACAGAAAAGGACAGACGGACAGAGAGAGAGAGAAGGAGAGACAGTTAGATTCTCTTTGCTTGTGGTAAGGGCACGATACCTTGGCAGCATTCTCCTCTGCGGAGAGGAGGCTGTCCTCAGACTTGTGTAGCTCTTCCAGCACTTGGTCCCTTGCATCCTCGGTCACATGCAATTGCTTTTCCAATTGCACAATGTCATCCTCTAACTAGGTGCACAAGAGGAAATACAACGCACAAATATGTTTCTCCCTGGGCTTAGAAAAGTGGGAAGTTAATTTTTAAATCCCTCTCCCTTCCTCCCTCCTCCTTCAGGACCTCCCAGAAACGTGCAACCAATGTGCTCCCCTCCCCCAAATGAATAAAGCCCCAGGTGTAAAGGAGGGGGGATTGGAGAAGATCAGGAAAATGGGACACACGTCTGGAAGCAGGGTGAGGGATACACACACAGCTGGAATTGGACAAGTCTGCTGGATGGTTCTGGATAGGACAAACACAGCTTTAAGTGTCCTTTGCCAAATCTCAGCATGTCTGTCCGTTGCCAACCAGGTGCTTGAGGCAGCCTCTCCCAGCCGTTCCCCGATGACAAAGGCACAGAGGCCATGCGGCCGTCCCAGGGCCCCGCTCCCCAGTTTGGGGGGGGTACTGGGGGCGGAGGGAACGATCTCCTGCTGGGCCCCCGGGAACCTCCAGCCAGGGGCTGCCAGGGTGAAGCTCTTCCTTAGGAAAAGTTCAACCGGTTCTTGGGGGAGGGGATGGGGGGGCAGGAGAGGAGGGAAAACAAGGTACATTGGAGGGGGAAAAACAAAAAATAGAGGGGATTCGTCTGGAAAGACTTGCTCCCCGGCGCTGGCCGCGCCGGGCCCTCGGTGCAGACCTGCTTGCTTCTCTCCTCCGCTGCCTTCTTGTCCGCCTCGGCTTGCTCGGCTCTGTCCAAGGCGTTCTCCTTGTCCAGTTTCAGCATCTGCATCTTCTTCTTGATGGCATCCATGGCGGCGGTGGGCTATAGGGCGCGTCCCCGCGCGAACTTGCAGCCGAAAGCAAAACTTGGAAAAGCTGCGGGACAAGCCCGGGTCCGAGATCCAGCCGCGGCCCCCGAGGGAGCAGCGCGGAGCGGCGCGGAGCTGCCGGGCGGCGGGGCCGGTGGGTGCGGGACGGGGCGCCGGCGGAGTGCAAGCGGCGGGCAGGGAGCGCCTCACAGATATGTACTTTCCCAGGGGGCTGACTGCATTCCTCAAGACATCCAATACTTTTTTGGAAAGGACTTTTTTTTTTTCTTTTCCCTCCCTCCCTCCCTCCTCCGTTCGTCCCTACCCCTTTCCCTCTCTCACTCGGCTTTTTTCGGAGGCTCAGCGCTCCCATTCGCTGCCGCCTGCCATTTGACCGTAGATATGACTATATATGGGATGCGATGGGCGAGGTAAGGCGGGGGAGCAATTTGTTCCCATTTCCAAATAGGCTGGACGGGACGCTGCTACTCCTGGGAGGGGGAAAAAAAAAAAA